>NC_052512.1:15609965-15685604 GCF_014356525.2 Nilaparvata lugens
GTTGCTGTGGTTATTGTGGAGGAATTGGAAAATCCTTTAAGGGTTTTCAATTAATTATTCAAACAGAAACGTAATAATATGAGACCTCACAACTTGGGTTATTTTGAAATTATTATAATATCACTTTATAATATGAGTGAGTTCAAAAGCCATTTTAGAATGTCTTATCAAACCATGCAGATAAAAGATTCCATAGGTACTATTATCATCAGAATCTTTCCACTGAAATTTAGTAAACATGGTTAATGTAGCATTATTCTATTCAGGTCACCTACTGAAAACAGACCAAGTGGGTCGCGGTGTAGATTTTGAATATTCTTGTTTAATAATCATGAATATATTATAGGACTATATTTTCTGGCGTCATCAATGAGACCACTGCACTAGTCTTCATTGAATGAAAATAATACCATTTCCCCTAAAAATATATTTTGGCTACTTTTAAATTGTATAAAAATAAAAGCAAAAACTTATTTACTCTTCACATTTTAGAAGGAAATGAGTTTAGAAATAGAGCCAACATAACATTTTCTAAACTAAACTTTCATGAAAACATTTTGAGAGACTAGTTTCTGTTGTTGCACCATTTCTTTTGAGTTATTACTCATCTCAAGTAACTGGTTTGTTATTTTATTCGAAATTGACTATATAATTTTTTATAATGAAATCAGTGCTGTAGACTATTTTAAATTATTATAATTTATTTCCAATGACCAGGCATTCCTGGATAGATCGATCGCGTCTTCAGTTATAGGATGGTCATAGTTGACTAGACCCAACTATAGGCCCGCCACAAAGTAGACTCACGCTAATCCATGAAAAGCAACCCACGCCGTGGGATGTTTTGTAAACCATTGCTAAGCTTCTCCAGACATCTGTGTAATACATGCAATGAATAATCCACTTGTCAGCTGATTAATTATGAATAATTCTATAGCAATGGTTTACAAAATATCCCACGGCGTGGGTTGCTTTTCGTGGATTAGCGTGGGTCTACTTTGCGGCGGGCCATATGAGCGTATAATAAAGGTACTGTAAGATATAGGCCATACGAAAAGCCAAACATGGTGTATTTCAAATAAAAAATTGGTAGATTGTTTGTTTTTTATTAAATTCCAATTTTACAAAGATTATCCTAAACATTTTTAGGTGCTCTTAGAAGTTATAGGAAGGAGAATTAATCAGCCTGCAAATATAAAAATACCTCTTCAGGAGAAAATACTTTTTACAGTTTGGATGTTGAGCAAACCAGAGACATTCTTAGCTGCTGATGACAGATATAATTTTTCTCAAAGTACTGCTCATAGAACATTCTATGAGATAGTGGATGTCATTGCAGCCTCAGTAGATGAACATGGTCGACACTCTTGCAGCAGCAAAAGTCATCTGATGTAATTAATAATAGCCTTTACTAATTTTATAACTTGTGCTTGCTACATAAGAACTTCCTTTAATACAAGATTATCACCGGGTTGCACAACAGTCTGTTAACTTTTAATCCCAAATAAATTTCACTTTTGTTGCCTCAGTGGTGACTTCTCATGACCCTCTGTGGTGACTTCTGTAACATAAAGAAAACAATGATATTAAAACATCATTAAGTAGTGAACATGATTGACTTCCATAAGGTAGGCCTACTAAGCATTATGTTACTATTACTAGTAGTGCAGTCTATATACAGTGGTGCTTGCAGAATATATTGTAGTTCTTAATTTTCAATATGATATAAATCACTCTCAAACAGGCTGTATCGGTGCCACTTTTTTGAAGTTGTTCAAGAAGGAAACTTCAAGCTTGGCTACAAAATCTTACAGAAGCTTGATTAAATTACACCGGAAGAGTAGCTCAAATAATGTTATAATCATGAACATATAACATAGAAGAAACGCGTCTATAGTGAGGTCACGTTATATTGGCAGTAGAGTAATATAGGAGAACAACGTTGCCGATTCTCTGCCTAGTCACTGCCTTTTATAGAGGATAGCTGATACCAGTATATCTTATGTAATATCAATTGTTCATTCTTCTCTAGAACAATCAATTTATTGTACTCATCAAGTAAATTCACTTTTCAATAAAATGAAACAAATATATAGTATACATAGTATATTATGTATTCCTGTATACACTTGCATAATTAGATTGAAAAATTTGTTAATAATTAACAATTATTGAATATATTTCTACATTGTAAAAATCTGGCAAAAGGATAGCAACACCAATGTTAATCAAATACTGGCATTCAATCAAATACTGACTATCCTATGGAAAATTAAAGGTTACAAATTTTCCTAAACATTTTATTCGTCTTATAGTTTTAGAGATTTCCCTACTATACTGTAAGTCTTCTAGATTGTTCTCTGTATCTTCTTTAGTATTGAAAATACAGACTTCTCTCAATTGTGGAGTAGCTTGGTTTAAGTTTTCAAAATGCAATGGGTTTAAAGCTGCATATTATACACCAAAGTTTTCACAGATTCTCCTATGAAAAAGTTGTTGATTATCTTTAAAAATTTGCCGTTCTCAAACAATGTAGAGCAACAAAAGCTGTCAAATTTTTGCTTAGAGAGCATAGCCTGCATGGACTTGTAATGAAGGAAAATTTTGTTGGCAACTTTCTCAGTGTTTTCCACAATGTATGGAAAACAAATATCATGTTAGATAGAGGGATTTTTACAAGTTGAGGGAGCAATGTTGCTGTAATTTGAACATATTGCCATAATTTGTTGAAAACTTTGAATGACAACTCTAATGTAAAAGCTCCAAGTTTTTAGCTTGGCGTAAATTATCACAGTCTCTACAAAAAATAGCAGCAGAATATGGTAAAATTATTTATACCAATGTGACTACTATCACTAATCGTTATTATGTGATAGAAATTATATTATAAGAGGATTGCATGAAAGCGCCTTACCTGCTGCTAAACCAGCCATCTCGATGTGGCCATAGTTTTCTTTCAGATAGGACTGGAAGCCCAAGCTGCCTGTAAAACAAAAATCATAAAGTTTCAGTACTTGAGCTGTTGAATTTAAATTAAAATCAATCTTTATGAAATGCAGAGGACCTGCATAGCATATAAAATTATTCTTATAGAAAGCAAGAGATAATTTTTATAATCTTTGTTATGCATAGGCCTATTCCATAGAATAACAAACTTTTTAATGAAATGAAAATGAGTGAAGTTTATTAGGTTTAAGTTTCTGTTTAGCCGATTAAGTATTCTGAAATTTGATAATGAAATTCTATTCATTTTTTTTAATAAATACAAATAGGTATTGAGGTTAAACAGCAATGAAAATCTAAGAAGAAACAGAAGTAGCCAAAATCAAAAGTAAATATTTCAATGCTATTTAAATGGACCAATAACTTTCATGACCAAACAGAATAATATTAACAAAATATTATATTATTTATTATTCACAATTCCATTGATGAACAATAAAAAGCCTAACAGTTTTGGATAGATCACGTCATGAGCACAAATATATTCTAATATAATAGGTAGTCATACTAAACTAATAATATTGTCAACAATGCAAATAATAAACTTACCAGCCAATAATGTGTAAATTCCCTCCTTTCCAATTATTTTATAAAATATGTTTCAAAAACAAACTCATGTTTGTATCGTAATACGGTAATCCTCCATATTTGCATTTAGTTGTGTTTTTCACTTGACTGCAGACCAGAGCAGACAACGCGAAACTATTAACCAATAGGAGCGCTCCAATTCTGGGTGACTCGGGCTAGAACTTCTTAGCCCGTACTATTTGGTCGGGTCACAATTCCTGACCCGGGCGAGAAAAATCAAAGATGGCGACCGGGTGATGAACTGTCAAAAGCTCCCATGAAACGCGGGTCGCTCAGCTCTAGTCACTCGAGTCATTGGAGCAGTGAATCCCTGAAGACGCTCTATAAAACAGAAAAATATTGTGAATTTCACTCATGTTTACTGTGTTAAAGTCCTGGCCTCGAATAAATCCAGAACTTAATAGACTCTGGAGTTTAGAAGATAAAATCATGACTCAGAAAGTCAATTTAGACCCAAGAGCTTATTTTAGTCCTGGACTCTGTAAGTCCAGAACTTATAGATACCAAGTTCGGAAACCGGCCCTTAATGTTCAAATGTTTGAATGTTAATATGTTTAAATGTTTAAATGTTTGAATGTTTAAATGTTTAAATGAAGCTAAAACCAATTGTAGCAAAAGAAGGATTGTACCTGATCTATAGAATATTGTTAATATAAGAGACCTAAAAATTGTAAATGATGTATGAGCCCCAAAATTGTTACTCGAAAGTATTTTTGAAAGAGATCTATTGTATAAGAATCAAAATGTTTGTTGTATGGAGAATAAGTTGGTACAGTGGCGGCTCGTGCAAATACTAATGGGGGGTTCACATTTAACATGAGCAACAAGATCTAGATCTTTAATAATTTGTTAAACCCCATGTTTCAAGTGAATTTTGTTCGTTTCACGTAGTAGAATGTAATTTTTTATTCCTAGAAGAGTACTAGGCCTATCATATAATTACGTAGGTAACAAAATATTCTAATGGGTTGTATTATATTAAGTACCTATATAATAATTTGGATTTTCGTTTAATAATAATAAGTATTTAGATATACTCAGGATTCTCAACCTAGAAGATGAACTCCAATACACCCATTGAATAATTCATGTACAAATCATAAATTATACAGGAAACAGCAATAATTTTTCCTCGATGTAAGATAATTTCCAATCAAAGAAATAAGGATTAACATGCTTTCAGAGACTTTGTTAACACTCACCCTACTTCTAGTTGGCATTTACAGAGCATTTTTTGAAAATAAAATCCATCCTCCTCTCCTTCCTTGCTGCGAAAACATCGATCACCATGCTTTTTAATTTTTTGAGTCAAATGAGCTAAATCACACACACCGTTCTTAATCCATGCTGGATCGCCTTTTTCGCGAGCAAACAACAAGCACAGAAAACAATAAAGTTTGTTAGTTTCTTCACAACCACACAGCCAAGATGTCTTTTCATATTGTTGGTCTTTGAAATCTCTCTTGTATGTCCTGGATTTCGATGTAGAAGTCTGATGTATATTAATTGTCGGTGTAGGCCTACCACTTTCCTTAATCGATATATTTTTTCCTCGATTGATAAATTAGAGAACACTATCTCTTTTAAATAGCTAACTGAAACCTTTCTTGAACCCTCCATTCTCACTTTTCAAAACACAAGAAAGAAGAAACAAGAATTAACCTCAAAATCGACAACACATGTAGCGTGAACGCGAAACTGCAAACAGTAAACAAAGTAGTAGCCAGTGCCAGCTAGAACAGTTCATAAGTGGAAACGGCTCTAGAAGGCAATGGCGCCAATGCAAAGTCACACTATCACAGCTATGAGCTGCTTGGAAAGCAGCTCACCGTAAAGCTAATGTAAATAGTCTCCCACCCCCCACGGGGAGGGAATTGAACTCGCCCAGCTACCATTTGAACCCAAACTAACGCTTGGAGCAGTGATCCTGCTTGCTGTAGCGCGTAATTCAAAAGGTTATTTCAATGCGTGTACCTTGCTTGGTGCGCTCCTTATTGTTTTAATATTACAAGAAATTTGAGTATTACTATTACTTCAATCAATTTTCTATTGATTTGAACTTTAATTTATTGTAGCAATTTCATAGGGGGTTCACATGCTCTTGTGCTCTCATGGACATGCCGCCACTGCGTTGGTATCACTGCGAGTGGCAGATTTGAAAATGTTGTATTATGATTATAGAGGGAAGAAATGTATTTAAGATGTTATATTTGTGATATTTTTATGTTGATGAGGAGGAATTTGTTATTGTCTTGATGGAGATTTAAGGAAGGCATATGCAGAAAAGGTCTGCAAATTATTATGAGATTTTGAGTTTTTTCGGTGGATATTTCTAGGTTATGTTGATGTGTTAAAGGAAGAATTTGTATTAAAAACATTGTTGATTCTCAAAATATTTTGAATTCAAATTCGGGGGTGCGTGTAACGTATTAAAATTCAATAAGCAAGCAAAATCGCTAATTGAAAGAATTTTATAGGTCTGGAGCAAACAGCTGCTCTATTATCGCCAAGTGCAATAGCAACAATAAGTGAAAGATTAGATAATAACAGGTACCATGGCTAAAATTAGAACAGCTGAATAGAGAAGAATTTTATTTGCTATCTATTATATTATATGAAGTATTGGAAATTTGAGGTTAGACTATAATACCTACTGGTTGGTGACCTAATAATCGATCAAGCTGTATAATGTGAAATCTAGCCAGGCACCTTGGCAAAAATTTTTTGTAAACAAATAGTATTCAACTAGAGGATTTGGTAAGCAAATGGCTACTTGTTGTAAAGGGAAAAACGACTTATAAATTTCAAAAATATTTATTATCCATAATGAACATATATAAACCAAAAAAAAAAAAATAATAATAAAAATATTAAGGAAGTAGGATATTCATGGGCGCATGGATACATTTGTGAATTTGCATGAACCAATCAAATTACAGTAATCGATGGGTGGCAATAGCGAGCCGATTCAAATTTATCTATAAATATTCTTATAAATGATAAGAATTTATAAGTTATCACTACTCAGTTTATGTATTGGATATGGTCCAAGTAATTATAAGATATAATATCTAAGATATGGTAATAGTTTAGCAGATTGGCACAGACTATTTGATCATTTGAATGGAGTAGTAACTGAATATTTAAATGTATGCAAATTTGAAAGTCGGAAGTAGGATTGTAGAAAATAAGGGTAGGATTTGCCCACTTGCCTGCCAGACGCCACCATGGAATGCTACTAAATTTTTATAGAGCACAAGTCCCTTTGTTGAATTGTACATTTAAAAGACTTGAAAGTTTAAATTTATTAATTAATTTTGTATAAGACTTAGTGATGCTGCATTAAAGCATAAGTTATTTAAATATTAATTTATTCCCTTGGAGAAGACAACTTCAGCCACCAGAAAATCCAGGACAACCAGGAAATTCGGATCGCCACCATCATCTTGTGAAAATTCAGCATGTGAGTGATAAATTACCGAAATATATAAATTTAGGGCGCCCTCAGGGCTTCAAGTGAAACAAAAATATGAAAAGCTAGCTTGTCGAAAAGGTTATAAATATTGAAAATTATTATAAAACTTGCGCAAGTCTTAAAAGGTACAAGAAATATATATTACTAGTTAAATGAATTATATCAAATGCATATGTCTAAGGATACACAGATTAAAGAAATATTTAAATTTAATATTATAATGAGTAAATGCTCACTCAATCATTAATTTTGTTAGCAAATTGTAAAGATATAAATGTAGCTCTTGTTCACTGGATAAATTAATTTATCTTCTTCCACCAGAGGCTGAACCTTAGAGGTCAGATCAGTCATATACACAAAATCAACATAATTCAAATGCTAATCAGTATGCCAGGCAAGTTTATGAATCGGTACCATATGATCGCCCCTGAACGACCCCTCAGTTTGAGCGTCGTAACGATCAGAAACAAAATAATAACTGGAATAATGGAAGTTTTCAGAATTGTTCAACAAATCATTATTCACAACAAGCGGACCGAAAGAATTCTTATGATGACCATGACCGTTTGAATACTAATACTGGATATACTCATAATAATTACAATAGAAGCTATAACCGGCCACCACAACAAGTAAGCACAAATCGCACCACCAAACATGCAACTTTAATAAATCCACAACAAGAGCATACTGATCATAGAGACAATATATCACCAAACACAGAGAAGACTACATCTAAACAATTATGGCTATATGATGCCCCTGATACAACCCACACAAGCTCAGAAAAAATAGATAAAGAAAATAAAGATAATTCAGCCTCATATACCACCTTTGTGAACGATTCACCGGAAATATTATTAGAAGAACAAACTCACCACTACGATAACCCACCACCAAAAATCGCTGCTCACCATGCACTTAGAACACCACACAAACAACAATCCCTATTGAGCCTTATATTCCCTCCTGAAGAATCACTACCGGCCACAACCCCACAACAAGAAACGATCCACTACAATAATGCCCCAATTCCAGCACTACCAAATGCAAACAGTTGCCAGAAAGGGACCACCACCATGCATCCACGCACAGGACCTACGCACCCACATGCTACACCTACGTGTGAATATTCAACCCCACCGCAGCAGATCAAGGACCGAGAGGATGGCACCAGGGAGGACAGACTACCGGAGGAGCATGCACTGCAAGGCCCGGAGGCGGAAGCGGCGAGGGAGGAACCGCGCACGCCGATACAGTCCACATGCATGCTTCAAGCACCCTAGGAGGACACTGGACCGACACCAGGATGGAGGACAGGAAGGGACCACTGACGTCATGCATCCGTGGCACATACGCTTTAAAGAAGCTACTCAGCATTATGACAGGAAAAATGGATCAAGTAAATGGGTTAAAAATGGAACTGATAGGAAAACTACTATGGATTCATGCCGGGAAAATAATAAAGTGGATTACTTATGGAGATTGATGAAGGACGGAAAGTGTCTAAGAAGATTGGAGGAAATAATGAATTATACAAAGAAAGTGAAAGTACCTGGCTACTATATGTTGAGAGGCGATATTATTAAAGAGATGAAAAATGTATTGAATTACTGTTTTATGATTGTTATTATGGCTGTGATGATAATGGAAAGTGATGTTATTGATGTTATAATTAAGACTGTGTTATTGTTGAAGGAATTTGTTGACTGTTGGAAATCTTGTATGGTGAAATTGTTTGTTATTAAGGCTGTGATGTTTGTTAAAAATTGTGATGTTAATGAAATAATGAAGGGGATAATATTATTAAAGAAATTTATGGCCTATGAGAAATCTTGTTTTACAAAATTGTTTCCTGATATGATTAAGGTTGTTGATGAAGAAACTATGTGGATAGTATTGAAAGAAAATAAATGGAAAGCTTTGGATCAGTTAAAAGAAATTATTATTAAAGGAGCAAGGAGTTATTTGAAAAAGTATACCAGATACCGGGGCTTTAAATTCATGAAGGATAAATTATCAATAGGGCAGCCTCACCAATCAATAGAAGATAACCTAACGGCCTACATCAATGTCAACAAGCAGAAACGCCAGAAGATACAGGAAAGCCACAAAATTTCTACATTCAATATCGTCAAATTTGGAAGGAAATATGATAAGGAGACAAATAAAAACAGTATTATCAACCAATTACTGACCTGTCTTAATAAATTTAGTGTTGAAGTATCACCTCGTGTCACCAGATCCGATGTTCAAATCACTCTAACCGATAGAGGTCTGTAACAAATCAAAATTTTTAATTATATATTTTCTTGCTGAGCATCGTATAAAAAAGAACACAAGAGGGGATATGAAGAATAAAATAAGTTAATTACCTCTAAAAGGAAAAAATGCAGCAGTTAGGTTAACCATGATCGATCGATAGCAAATTGTGACGTAAAAAGCAGAATCTAGAAATCTGTAGACTAGCAAAGGCCATCCAAATCGAGCATGTAGCTTTATCAACATATGTTTATAAAAAGAAATTGTTCCCAAAAAACTATTTATATATAATATTTGATGTATCAGTTAATGTTATATATATTTATTTAGATGTTTTATATTATTATCATTGTTATTAACACATTGTTACCAGAAATGAAACAAGTTACCGTAGAAAGCCAAAACCAATTGTAGCAAAAGAAGGATTGTACCTGATCTATAGAATATTGTTAATATAAGAGACCTAAAAATTGTAAATGATGTATGAGCCCCAAAATTGTTACTCGAAAGTATTTTTGAAAGAGATCTATTGTATAAGAATCGAAATGTTTGTTGTATGGAGAATAAGTTGGTATCACTGCGAGCGGCAAATCTGGAAATGTTGTAGTATGATTATAGAGGGAAGAAATGTATTTAAGATGTTATATTTGTGATATTTTTATGTTGATGAGGAGGAATTTGTTATTGTCTTGATGGAGATTTAAGGGGGACATATGCAGAAAAGGTCTGCAAATTATTATGAGATTTTGAGAGTTTTTTCGGTGGATATTTCTAGGTTATGTTAATGTGTTAAAGGAAGAATTTGTATTAAAAACATTGTTGATTCTCAAAATATTTTGAATTCAAATTCGGGGGTGCGTGTAACATATTAAAATTCAATAAGCAAGCAAAATCGCTAATTGAAAGAATTTTATAGGTCTGGAGCAAACAGCTGCTCTATTATCGCCAAGTGCGATAGCAACAAGTGAAAGATTAGATAATAACAGGTACCATGGCTAAAATTAGAACAGCCGAATAGAGAAGAATTTTATTTGCTATCTATTATATTATATGAAGTATTGGAAATTTGAGGCTAGACTATAATACCTACTGGTTGGTGACCTAATAATCGATCAAGCTGTATAATGTGAAATCTAGCCAGGCACCTTGGCAAAATTTTTTTGTAAACAAATAGTATTCAACTAGAGGATTTGGTAAGCATATGGCTACTTGTTATAGAGGGAAAAACAACTTATAAATTTCAAAAATATTTATTATCCATAATGAACATAAACCACAAAAAAAAAAAAAATAATAATAAAAATATTAAGGAAGTAGGATATTCATGGGTGCATGGATACATTTGTGAATTTGCATGAACCAATCAAATTACAGTAATCGATGGGCGGCAATAGCGAGCCGATTCAAATTTATCTATAAATATTCTTATAAATGATAAGAATTTATAAGTTATCACTACTCATTTTATGTATTGGATATGGTCCAAGTAATTATAAAATATAATATCTAAGATATTGGTAATAGTTTAGCAGATTGGCACAGACTATTTGATCATTTCAATGGAGTAGTAACTGAATATTTAAATGTATGCAAATTTGTTAGTTGGAAGTAGGATTGTAGAAAATAAGGGTAGGACTTGCCCACTTGCCTGCCAGACGCCACCATGGAATGCCACTAAATTTTTATAGAGCACAAGTCCCTTTGTTGAATTGTACATTTAAAAGACTTGAAAGTTTAAATTCATTAATTAATTTTGTATAAGACTTAGTGATGCTGCATTAAAGCATAAGTCATTCGAATATTAATTTATTCCCTTGGAGAAGACAACTTCAGCCACAACAAAATCCAGGACGACCAGGAAATTCGGATTGCCACCATCATCTTGTGAAAATTCAGCATGTGAGTGATAAATTACCGAAATATATAAATTTAGGGCGCCCTCAGTGCTTTGAGTGAAACAAAAATATGAAAAGCTAGCTTGTCGAAAAGGTTATAAATATTAAAAATTATTATGAAACTTGTGCAAGTCTTAAACGGTACAAGAAATATATATTACTAGTTAAATGAATTATATCAAATGCATATGTCTAAGGATACACAGATTGAAGAAATATTTAAATTTAATATTATAATGAATAAATGCTCACTCAATCATTAATTTTGTTAGCAAATTGTAAAGATATAAATGTAGCTCTTGTTCACTGGATAAATTATGCTGTCTTATGGAAAATAGTCCAACCACAAGTCAACCTAGACCTATGCACACACACCAAACTTATTTCAATAAGGTACAATTTCGATCCTTGCTTGAGGCACAATCGTGGGATCAGGTAACAATGCAACAGGAGGCTAACACCTGCTGTGCTCACTTTCTGAGAATAATCTGTCAGTTAAAGGAGAAAGCTGGAAAGCCTTTTAAAGCACGCGCATGCCACAAAAAACTCAAGCCATGGATTACTACCGAGCTGATAAGGGAAATTAGAAAACAGGATAGGATGAGTAAACTAGTTAGAAATAACCCTGGCGACCAGCAATTACTTCATAATTTTTGTTCATTCAGGAATAGACTCAGTCAAACTTTGAAATATGTTAAAATTAATTATTACAAAAAAGAATTAACTGATAATGCAAATAATCCGAAAAAGTTTTGGAAAATAATAAATGAGTACAATGGAACTAAAGTAAAAAAACAGCAACTCCCCATACAACTTTTTCTTGAAAATATTGAGGATGACAGAGAAGAGAGCATAGTAGAGGTGGCAGATGCTTTTAATGAATATTTTTCAAAAGTAGGAAGTAAGTTAGCTGCAGAGTTGCCTCCCCCCTCACAGGAACAACTTCATGAAGGCACTTTGTGTAACAATCCCAATTTACAGTTTCAAATACAGCCAGTCACGGAAGGTCAGCTCTTAAAGATTGTAGGAGATATGCGAGGTGGCTCGGCCCCAGGTTTTGATGGGATTAGTACAAGTTTAATTAAAGACAATATTGATATTCTATTGGTCCCATTAAATCACCTCATAAATCTGAGCCTGAAAACTGGTGTATTTCCTGATGATCTGAAAGTAGCCAAGGTTATACCGATTCACAAGACCAGTAGTAAAGATAATAATTATGAACAACTATAGGCCCATATCCCTGCTAAGTGTAGTGTCAAAGCTATTGGAAAAATGTGTCAAGGTGCAACTGCAGAGCTATTTGGAGGAGAACAACTTGCTCTCTAATGCTCAGTTTGGCTCTAGAAGGAGTAAGAATACCTCAGATGCACTTTTTTCCATAAATAACACTTTTATGGAGGCAATCAATCGAGATGAGAAAGCTCTAACAGTATTTATTGACCTGGCCAAAGCGTTCGATTCGATTGACAGGAGTATACTCTTCTCAAAACTGGAGATTATGGGGGTGAGGGACTTTGCTTTGGCCTGGTTCAAGAGTTACATTGGTGACAGAAAACAAGTTGTCTCCATTGGGTCGAAACTAAGTGGAGTTAGTGATGTGGAATACGGTGTGGTGCAGGGCAGTACCCTGGGGCCGGTTTTGTTCCTTATCTATATAAATAATATTGATAAGCTTAATATTGAAGGAGAGCTGTTTCTATTCGCAGATGATACTGCAGTTATATTCAGGGGTGCAAGCTGGAATGAAACTTACCTAAAAGCCGAAATAGGAATGAAGAAGCTGAAGGCATGGTGTGATCAAAACATTCTTACCATGAATGTGGGAAAGACAAAATGTCTGCCTATCACACTTAGAACATCAAGTGAGCCCCCTAATGACTTGATGCTGAAACTCCATTCTTGCGACGATAACTATAGCACTGACTGCAATTGCCAGACAATTGAGAGAGTAAAAAGCTACAACTATCTAGGTGTTATGATAGACAGTAATCTTAGATATGAAAATCATATAATCAATTTGCAACGTAAGCTCCGAAAAATGATCTATATATTTTACCAGCTTAGCTTCATACTAAATGAAAAAGAAATTAAGTCAGTCTATTTTGCCTATGTCCAATCGATTCTTAGTTATGGTATAATTGCATGGGGTGGAGCGGCTAAAACTACGTTAGAGCCTCTGTATATTATACAGAAGCTGATAATTGAAGCAGGCTTGAAATTAGAGAAGCAGTACCCCACAGAAGCACTTTTCAATTACTCCAGATTACTGACTCTCAGACAAATATATATAAAAAATGTACTTGTTTTTACATTCAGAAATAGGGATTGTATTGTCACAGAAGTAACCCATAATTACAATACTAGAAGCTCTGCAAATGTGGGCCTACAGGTCCCTAGAATTATTAAATCAATAAACCGCACAAACCCGTTTTATGTTTCCAACATCTTATTAAGAAAAGCCCCAAACAGAGAAATAGTTGATCCCACTGTTGGTATTCTTGCTTACAAAAAAATTATTTGTAATTGGTTATACGAGTTTGGTGCCTGTAACTCTGAACATCTGCTGGAGCCTTTGTACTCTTAATTTATAAAAGAGTAACTCAGACATACCGTTTAAGAAGTCCCCTAGCTTCGGAATCAGGAAACATTTTTGCCATCTGCAAAACTATAATATAAATGACTCGCCTTTTATGTACCTACCTTGATTCTTGTTTATCTCCTCTCATTGCCGTTGTTCTTTGCTCAAAACTTTTTATTTTTCCTTTCATTTTTGAATTTTTCATTTGACACTTTCAATTTCAAATTACAAGTCTATGACTCATGTGGGACTATACCTTTATTGCTGGGTCAGAGCACTTTGATTGGGTATTGTGTAGGCTATTCATTACATGTTTATTTTTATTTATTTTTTCTAATGGAGGTTTGTATTTTTTTTTATCATGTAACTTATTTAATTTACGTTTTGCAAAATAAGACCTTCAAGACTTTGTTGATTATTGGATTCTTCTGTATGTCTATCGATTTAGTCATTCAACTATAGCTATTCATGTAGTTTAGCCTAGATCAAAAAAATTGTTCTAATCATTAATCATTGTGTGCTGAATACCTCAATAAAGAATTATTGAATTGAATTGAAATTAATTCATCTACTTCCACCAGAGGCCGAACCTTAAGCCCTGAGAGATATATATTGAGAAATATACTGAGATCTATACATATTATTATATTTGAGATTTATGATTTATCAATTGATTATTCTTATGATTTTTGGAAAGGAGATATATAGTGAGATTTTTAAATCGACAAGCAGCAGCAACTCAATATCTGAGCTGCATAGAATGAATGCATACGATTAATGAATTGAAAGCACATGGTAACGTTTCGTGCTAAAGAACTAGTGAGCTAATCTGTGATATTTTATTTTTGATAGATTTGTTCTTTTTTTACTATTTTTGCTTTTTGCTCTATATATTTCTACATTTATTTGTTCGTTGATATTTTCCTGTACAATATATGTATCAACTTTTTTATGGTGTATCCTTTATTTATTTTCCCACTTCCATTCATGACCAATCTCATATTTAGTTATCAATTTATTAGAATTGAAATATTAAGAAAATTACCATCCGACTTTATTCTTTACCGAATAAGTTGGTTTAGTCAGCGATATTTAGCATTAATAATCAAATCTTTGGGAATAATACGTTCCAGAGATTTATATAAATTGTCCAAGAGCAGTGAATTACGGGAGCTCCTGGGTGAGCCCATAAGAATTTGGTCAAGTTTATATTCTAAGAACCACAACCAGAGTCATATAATTTTCTACTCATGCTTTACTGACTGCAGCCAAGCCAGGCAAAACGTTATTCACAAAAATAACGTTACAATGTTTAAATGTTTAAATGTTTAGATGTTTAAATGTTTAAATGTTCAAATGTTTGAATGTTAAAATGTTTAAATGTTTGAATGTTTGAATGTTTAAATGTTAAAATGTTTAATGTTTGAATGTTTAAATGTTTGAATGTTTAAATGTTTAAATGTTTAAATGTTTAAATGTTTAAATGTTTAAATGTTTAAATGTTTAAATGTTTAAATGTTTAAATGTTTAAATGTTTAAATGTTTAAATGTTTAAATGTTTAAATGTTTAAATGTTAAATGTTTAAATGTTTAAATGTTTAATGTTTAAATGTTTAAATGTTTAAATGTTTAAATGTTAAATGTTTAAATGTTTAAATGTTTAAATGTTTAAATGTTTAAATGTTTAAATTTTAAATGTTTAAATGTTTAATGTTTAAATGTTTAAATGTTTAAATGTTAATGTTTAAATGTTTAAATGTTTAAATGTTAAATGTTTAAATGTTTAAATGTTTAAATGTTAAATGTTTAAATGTTTAAATTTTAAATGTTTAAATGTTAAATGTTTAAATGTTTAAATGTTTAATGTTTAAATGTTTAAATGTTTAAATGTTTAAATGTTTAAAGTTTAAATGTTTAAATGTTTAAATGTTTAAATTTTAAATGTTTAATAATTTAAATGATTAAATGTTTAAATGTTTAAATGTTTAAATGTTTAAATGTTTAAATGTTCAAATGTTGCGCATTAATGGCAAAACGCGGTAATAGATTTTCATGAAATTTGACAGGTTTGTTCCTTTTTGAATTGCACGTCGATGTATATACTGTACAAGGGTTTTGGAAATTTTGCATTTCAAGGATAAAATCAAAGGAAAAATGAGCCTCCTTCATACGCCAATATTAGAGTAAAAATCAGACTATAGAATTATTCATCATAAATCAGCTGACAAGTGATTACACAGATGTGTGGTGAAGCCAGTCTTTTGCTGTATTTTCATAAGGTCTATACTTTCAATCAGGACTCGTGTATGAAAATAATGCGGGAGGTCTACTGTTCACAGAACTACTAGTCTATTGCTGGAGCTAAAAAAACTGCTGTTTCCTATCGTGCTGTAATGTTTTCTATTATATCATAATAACTAGTAGCTCTGTGAACAGTAGACCTCACGCAGTGTTCTCATTCACAAGTACCTGATTGAAACTATATACCTTATGGAAATACAGCAATAGACTGGCTTCTCCACACATCTGTGTAATCACTTGTCAGATGATTTATGATGAATAATATTCTATAGTCTGATTTTTACTCTAATATTGGCATATGAAGGAGGCTCCTTTTCCCTTTCATATTATCCTTGGAATGCAAAGTTTCCAAAAACCTTGTATATACATCGACGCGCAATTAAAAAATCTGGTGTGTCACACTCACACAACTTTCCATGCTCATTGAACTGTAAGCCCCATTCTCAAAGGAGAATAATTTAGGGGAATAACACAATGACGATTGGCAGCAACATATTTGAAACTATGATCAGACTACTGTATATATATAATTGTTTTCAGGGTACTTTTTCCTTTGTGTAAACTTTAAAATTCGATGATATTTTTTAAAAGTCGTCAAAACAGCTGTTCTACAGATGAAATATCTCGACTATGTGTTCTTTTTATGGACTGCTCTACCTACCTACCTCATGCATGAGAAGGAGGTTACAAAGTCCATTTCTCAAGGATGGGGTGGATCCCCCATTAGTTTCCAAGAAAGAAGACTCATGCCAGTTGATGGAGCTGATAAATAACTATATAGGGTATGAATTTGAAAAAATTGGTCAAGCCATTTTTGAGAAAATTGTGAAAAACATGGTTTTTTAGTTATTATCCGCCAGTTTTCTCAAGAATATTACGGAGCTCCTGCAATTTTCCCAGGAATGAGACTCATGTCAGTCAATAGAGATTATGAATGGTATAAATTTGAAGAAAATCGTTAGAGCCGTTTTCGAGAAAACTGTGGAAAACATGGTTTTTTAGTGTTTATCCGCCATTTTTCTCAAGTATATTACGGAGCTCCTGCAATTTTCCCAGAAATGAGACTCATGTCAGTTGATGGGGATAATTATTGGCTATCCATGGTATAAATTTGAAGGAAATCATTAGAGCCGTTTTCAAGAAAATTGTGGAATACATGGTTTTTTATTAATAATCCGCCATTTTTTCCGCCATCATGGATTGAATTTCATTGAGTCTCTTATTGTCGGATCCTCATGGTATAAGGACCTTAAGTTTACAATTTCAAGTCAATCGGTAAATTAGAAATGGAGTTATCGTGTTCACAGACATACACACACACACACACACACACACACACACACCACACACACACACACACACAAACACATACACACATACACACACACAGACCAACACCCAAAAATCATGCTCTTGGACTCAGGGGACCTTTAAACGTATAGAAAACTTGTAATTGGGGTACCTGAATTTTTTTTGGAAATCAATACTTTCCTTACCTATGGTAGTAGGGCAGGAAAGTAAAAATCTGGTGTGGTACACTCACACAACTTTCCTTGATCATTGAACTGTAAGCCTCATTATCAAACGAGAATAATTTAGGGGAATAAAATAATGGCAATTGATGGCAACATATTTGCAACTATGATCAGAATACTGTATATGTGTATATACAATTTTATTCAGAGTACTTTTTCCTTTATGTAAATTGTGAAATTCGATGATTTTTTTGAAATTCGTCAAATTAGCTTTTCTACAAATAATGAAATATCTTGACTATGACTGTGTTCTTTTCATAAACTGCTCTACCTACCCACAGTATATGGAAGAAGAAAAAGTAAAAACCGTGTACCTACCTACCTCATGCACAAGAAGGAGGTTACAAAGTCCATTTCTAAAGGATTGAGTGGACCCCACATTACTACCCCAGGAAAAAGACTCATGTCAGTTGATAGAACCAGGATAGATAAAGGGTATGGATTTGAAAAAAATCGTTAGAGCCATTTTTGAAAAAATTGTGAAAAACATGGTTCTTTAGTAACTGACATTTTTCTCAAGAATATTACGGAGCTCCTGCAATTTTCTCAGAAATGAGACCCATGTCAGTTGATAGGGCTTATAAATAGCTATCCATGGTTCAAATTTGAAGAAAATCAGTAGTGGGTTGTTGCAGGAACAGAATATCCAAACAGGGGCGTGGCCTTGCCCCCAGGACCCAGGGACCTGCGCCAAGGTCAAATCCCGCCCCCTCCATGGATGGGGGACCAGCAGGAGTCATTGACCTGTTACCTCCGCCCACTTCAACTCATCAACCTTTTATCTCCACCCATTTTATCAGTTCGACCCCCCCCCCTCAACATCAAAATCTACCATTTTGCTCAAAACCAGCCTTTTATCCTAGTCAGATGGTTTTTTTTTTGGATATAACAATCATATCAATGTTTTAATCAATGTTCTTCTGGCTTAAAAAAATCATCCTTATTGAATGGAATCTCTGGTTTAGACATTCTAATTCTTCAAAAAAAATCCTCCACATTATGTTCTAATGTTAAGCCGCGACCTTCAAGCTCTGCCCAATCAAATGTTCTTGAAGCCATTACACATTCTCCTATCAGATAATATGCGTATTGGTACATTGCATCATGAATATATTGCTTGAATTCAGCATTATTGTATACATAATCTATCATACTCTCTTCTAATAGCCTAATTCCAGTCTTAAGATTATCATAACTAACAAATCCAACCTTTTCTTTTTGGTACTCATCTTTAGTTAATAGATTATCAATACTAGTCTTTGCTTCTTCAGTAATTATCTTCAAACTTGATTTGAGATGATCGAATGACACTAGTTCAGCCTTCTCCTTATTAAAATCTGATATTGTCAAAACTGTTTGTCAAAAAGTTCTTCCAATTGTTTCTTCAAACTATCTTTGGATGTAATCAAATCTGCCTTCTCCTTATCAAAGTCGGATCTAGTTAGAACTGTTTTCTTATGTTCACTTAACTGATTTTCTAAGATTTTCTAATATTCCTTAGCATCTATCTCATTGCTTTTACCATGTGAAACACATCCAAACATGTTGTAACTGAAAGAGTGAATAAGACACTAACTTCAACCTCTCCTAATACATTTCTGCTCAGCCAGATCAAAAATAGCCTCCCACAATTGATTACTATCTGTGACTGTTGTTATATGATGATCATTGCTACATCCATAGTGGAAATGGCCATGTTCCTCAATTACAATATCTAAGAGTTCATACACTTCAGATAAGATTGAATACTTTGAACTTGAATTTGACCATTTACTATCATCTGACAATTCTTTATCATCATTATCCTAAACTCTACTATCATTCTCAACACAATATTGTGAGAATCTAATGCTATTAGCCAATTCTCTAAACTCGTCCAAAGTTATTCCCATTAATAACCTGGACAACTTTTCGAATTTAGAATAACTAAAACAATGAGAAATATTTGAGGTTATGTTCTATTAAACAAGAAGTACTTATGTACAACTGAACTGCAGCTCTAACAAGCTTATACTAAATAAAATCTTATACTTACCTACTATTATATATGCTTTGCTTTCCACCTGACAGGAGGATGTAGGTATGTAAACTTGAAAGTTGCATCAACTTTCAACTTCATATAACCCCATCTTTGTGCTGTATGAAGTGCAGGCATTAGCTTAAAACGCTTCCCCATTTCAAAACTGAAACATTAATATCAATTCCATACTAAACCACTATGAAAAACTCATAATAGTTTAATATAGAGAATTGATTTGTATACAGCTAAGAAATAGGCCTATTCCATTTTATTCCTCATCTAATTTGCTACATCATCCAGAAGTACCAATGATGGTTTATCCTCCCGGTGAATACACCCGGTCTCATAACATACTTCCCATTATTAAAACTTTCCAAAGTTTGTCCATTTAGGTCTGATAAAAATTTTTCTGGCAAAAATACGTCAAAAAACACACATTGTCCTCACTTATTCTTCTCATATAATCGTAACACACTTCTTAATCCGAATGGTGTACGAACTATTCTCGCCTTATATACTGGATAGCTGGAGTCAGACTTCAAGTCACGTATCTGCACAATGGGAATACTCTCCCTTGATGTCTCATTGAATTTAGTCAAATTGAACTGCTGCTGCTGCTGCATCATGTAGGAGTAGAATAGCACGTCTCTGCTATCACGTACACCCTGAGTAGCTTCAGAGGTGGGTGATTGATACCCAGGTGTTGCTCCTGGAAGACTTAGCTCAGTCGTAATGTGGGCGGGGAAAGGAGGCAAGTCAAAGTTCCTCTTCTTTCGTCTTTGTGCCTCAGCTGGCGTGGACAGCACCTTCTGGTGCTTCTGATGGCGTGAAGGTCGCTCTCTTCTCTGATGACACAGGATAGGGACAGCAGCCAACGGGCTGCTGTGCCCTGGGAGAATGGAAGGCCAGGGATGGCAGCCAATGGGCCGCTGTGCCCTGGGGAGAATAGAAGGTTAGGGACGGCAGATGACGGTCCGCTGTGCCCTGGGGAGATGGAAGGATAGGGACGGCAGATGACGGTCCGCTGTGCCCTGGGGAGATGGAAGGATGGGGACGGCAGACGACGGTCCGCTGTGCCCTGGGGAGATGGAAGGATAGGGATGGCAAACGACGGTCCGCTGTGCCCTGGGGAGATGGAAGGATAGGGATGGCAGCCAATGGGCTGCTGTGCCCTGGGAGGGTGAGAGGATAGGGACGGCAGACGACGGTCCGCTGTGCCCTGGGGAGATGGAAGGTTAGGGTCGGCAGACGACGGTCCGCTGTGCCCTGGGGAGATAGAAGGTTAGGGACGGAAGACAACGGTCTGCTGTGCCCTGGGGAGATAGAAGGTTAGGGACGTATGGCAGCCAACGGGCCGCTGTACAAGGACAGGGAGGTTGGGAGAGGAATGCTGCGGTCTGGGGCTCGTCTGGCATTTATATACTCTCCCAAAGTGGAGGGGATGGAGTTTTGCCGCCGCCAGAGGCGGTAAGAATCGTCTCGATGCATGGAAGATGGTGCGCCATCGGTACCCTCCTTTTCTCCGCGGTCAGCTAGCTTTGCTGATAGCCGAGCGTCTTTCAATAATATTATTAATTATTTTCTTGTCACAATTTCACTTTGTCACACTGCACTCAACTGTTCTTAAACTGGGAATGAAAGCCACTTCACTATTGTATGTGGTATCACACTGTTTTCCCCCCTCCACTCATCAAGGTTTTCATGTTTAAACCGGTTTGCAGTTCACCATCACTGTTACCATTCTTCTTTGTTCCATCCCAAGGTCAGACATGATTGAACATGTTTGCAAATGTCAATAACCCTAAGGATCCTCTTTGTTAGATGAACTTATATTGCGCAACACTTCATCCTCAATTTGGATTAGTTTTTGAACATTCAATTTCATAGGTCTGTAATAACATAGATAATCATTTATATCACAAACATTCACTGTGCTTAGGAAAATTAATTTTAATTGTTCAGCAATCATAACATCACGATTTTCACATTTTGCTTTTGCAATAGCTTCTTCACATAAATCAAACCATTCTATGTGATCACGTAATTTCGATTCCAATTCTATATCAGCATACAACCAACAGTTGGGATCCATTATAGCACTGATCAGATCTGTTCATAACAGCACACTGGAATGGATTTTGTTTGTAGCAGAGCTTTTATATGAGTGGTACAAGAACTGAAAAATTCACTGGATTAGCAACATCACTTGTAGGATTGCATAGAAATTTAGAAATTGGGGTACCTTAATTTTTTTCGGAAAGCAATACTTTCCTTACCTATGGTAATAGGGCAAGGAAAGTAAAAATCAGACTATAGAATTATTCATCATGAATCAGCCGACAAGTGATCACACAGATGTGTGGAGAAGCCAGTCTATTGCTGTATTTCCATAAAACGGTGTACACACGTACGTTTGCCTCGGGTGAGCATACGTGTATGGGCTTGCATTCGCACGTGTGGACACTGTTCGCTGAGGCATGTGGGCGAACCGGAACCCTGTCGGTATTTTGGCGTGCTCAAAGGCGCCTCGGGCGAGCATTGAATGTACGTGTGGACGCGATTTTGCCATACGGGTGAGGCAAAACGTAGACATTGAAGGCGTCATAACCTAATTCTAATGAATTAGGTTAATGAATGACAAATCAAATTGTGATCCAATAACTAATTGTAAATTGTAGGATTTTTGTAATTTTGTAGGATATGTGGATTGTCAAATATTTAAATAGAAACATGCATGGAATATATAATTTGTATCATGATTAACAAATTTAGAACTGCATAATTTAAGTGAAAATAGCTTCTCTAAAGGGTTCCTACAAGAAAGTATAGCTCAAATATTATTTTACTGTGGCTATCAAATCATCTTGTGTTTGTTTCATGTTATCAATCAGAGTTGTTAATTTAAATTGTAATCTTCAATATGATATTATACGTTTTAGATAGCTAGGCTATCTATAGAGAGATTTATTCAAACTTTGAACTAGTATTCCCTTAAAGGTAAATCTTGAAGCTAATCTTTTGGAGAATCTTGTTTTGTCATGTGTATGAGCAGAGTTAGCCTAGTTTAAAATGGGCAGCAATTTAGTATTTGATTCAATTTATGGCTAATTTCCTTGAAGAAGACTGTCAATTTTGTGAGACAGTGTTAAGTGCTTTGATTAGGTCATCAAAACTTCTGGAATTATTGTAGAAATTTTCTTTTTTTGAGATTCTGAATAGATATTGGAAACCAACAAATGAATCGCCTAATGTCAAGAATCTCAAAGTTAGAGCCAATCGTTCTTGTGGAGTTATTGATTCCCTCATGATGATATCATTATTGTTTAGATAACTAGTTGAATTAGATTCAGTATATTAACAAGATAATGTTTTGACAACCTAATAAAGTTTGAACTGTCAATCTTATGTCATGTAGCAATTTATTTCCTTACTTCAATCTACAATCGTTCAACCCACCAACATCGTTTGTCAAGTTTTATTTTGATTTTATTATATAAGTCATTGAAATAAAATGATACTGCTGCAATTTGTGATAACTATCTTCAATGATGGAATGACGCCATTGTTGTCATGTGGAAAATCTACATCTACCATGTCTTCGAGTCGTCTGCAAATCAGATAGCTTTTTGAATGCCGAGGCATACGTGGATCGCGTCCACAAGGACGTACAGTGAATGTTGAGGCATATGTACATATGATTGTTCGCGCGAATCTGTACGGACGTGTGTACAAGGCTTAAGGTCTATAGTTTCAATCAGTACTTGTGTATGAGAGTACTGCGTGAGGTCTACAGAACTACTAGCATTCTATTGCTGGAGCTAAAAAAACTGCTTGTTTCTATTGTGCTGTAATGGTTTCTATTGTATCATAATAACTGTGAACAGTTGATCTCACGCAGTATTCTCATCCACAAGTACCTGATTGAAACTATAGACCTTATGGAAATACAGCAATAGACTGGCTTCTTCACACATCTGTGTAATCTCTTGTCAGCTGATTTATGATGAATAATATTCTATAGTCTGATTTTTACTCTAATATTGGCGTATGAAGGAGGCTTCTTTTCCCTTTTTATATTATCCTTGAAATGCAACATTTCCAAAAACCTTGTATATACATCGACGCGCAATTAAAAAAGGAACATACCTGTCAAATTTCATGAAAATCTATCACCGCGTTTCGCCGTAAATGCGCAACATATAAACATTCAAACATTTTAACACATTAAGAGAAATGCCAAACCGTCGACTTGAATCTTAGACCTCATTTCGCTCGGTCAATCATATAACTAACGGGTAATTCGTGCTCTGCAAGGGTCTTTTTCAAAACTTGACAAAATGAAAACCTGACCGAGTGGAATCTTGAAGTGTTTGAAGTATGCCTAGAACCATTTTCGGTTAATAAGGAGAATTCCATATTTTTTAATGTGAACAAACACAACCCTACTCTCTCTTATTAATTATATAGAAGTTGGAAGTACCTACATTTCTAAAGGTGCGTACAGATATACGCGCCGCGAAAATGAGCTTTTAATCAGCTGACTATATTCTGTATTTTCACAGAAACGGTAAGATACAGATAGAAAAAGCTAGGAATCAGCTGATAAAGAGTGAATCAGCTGACTATATTCTGTATTTTCACAGAAACGGTAAGATACAGATAGAAAAAGCTAGGAATCAGCTGATAAAGAGTGAATTGTTCATGTTCGTGGCGTGTAAATCTGTACGCACCTTGAGATCGGAATAGCACAATGGAAACAGGCACTTTTCATAGCTGCAGAAGAGAATATGGAAGCAATATTATTATTGCAATTAATGAAAATAGCTGATATATGAATATTATATTATAATATTGGGTTTTGTGTGAAATAATCCACTTTTTACTGTGTGGAATATGTTGATAAAAAATCTATTATCCGAGTATCATTTTGTTCTTTTCTGCCAAAAATCTGGTGTGGCGCACTCACACAACTTTCCTTGCCGTTATGAAAATTGATCACCTGACACTAGTGTTCACGCGCATCTCAAAGATCCAAGCCAGCTGATGACAGGACAAAAACGCTGTAGACACACGAGGTCTGCTATCTCTTCATAGTGAATGATTTTATAGAATCAACCGTTGCAAACTGTTTGCAATTGAAATAATCACATTTTCTCGAATTTCGAGCTTATTTTAAATTTCAGGTGAAAATGTTACGGAACATTATTTGTAGAGATTTCCATGCTCAATCTTTCCCACTTGAAAGTTTTTATTTAAATTGTATCTGAAGCCTGATAATTGGGAATCTAAAATAAAACTTTCTTTGCAAAGATGGGGCGGAGCTCCTGGAATTTTCACAGATATGGGACTTATGGCAGCTGATATAGCTTATCAATGACTATTTTAAGTACAGTATGGATTTCATCAAAATCGTTGGAGCCGTTTTCGAGAAAATCGTGAAAAACCCTGTTTTTGACTACATTTTAGCCGCCATCTTGAATTGCATTTGATCGAAATTGTTCGTGTCGGATCCTTACATTGTAAGGACTTTAAGTTCCAAATTTCAAGTCATACCGTTAATTGGGAGATGAGATATCGTGTACACAGACGCACATACACTCATACACACACACACAAACACACACAAACAGATCAATACCCAGAAACCACTTTTTTGGACTCAGTGGACCTTGGAACGTATAGAAATTTAAAAATTGGGGTACCTCAATTTTTTTCGGAAAGCAATACTCTCCTTACCTATGGTAATAGGGCAAGGAAAGTAAAAAGAAGAACCATTGTAGTCCATTCACTGACTTGAAAACACCTTCGCTTGTAAAATTATTGCAGTTCTGATATTTTTTAAATGGTTTATTTCGGACAAATAAAATAAGTCTAGAACTAGAGTTGCTATATTCTTGGCCCCATGGACATATAGTAGATAGTAGGAGGAAATAGTATGAAGATTGGTGTAACAAGAGTGTAGACCGCGACAATTATTTTGCTCAAAGTTTGCTTATCTTCCTCTATCTTCTTCTTCTTCTCCTTCTTCTTATTTTTCTCCTTCTTCTTCTTCTTCTTCTTCTTCTGCTTCTTCTACGTCATCTTCTTCTGCGTCTTCTACTTCCTCTTATTCTTCTGCTTCTTCTTCTTCTTCTGCTTCTTCATCTTCTTATGCTCCTTCTTCTACTTCCTCTTCTTCTTCTTCTTCTCCTTCCCACTTCTTCCTCTTCTGCATCTTCCCCTTCTTTCTCTTCTTCAACATCGTCTTCCTTTTCAACATCTTCTTCTTCTTGCAGAGAATTGGACTTCTGGAAGAATGGCATTTTTCTTCTTCAGAGAATTGGATTCTTTGGAAACAATATTTTTCTTCTTCTCCTTCTTCTTCTTCTTCCCCTTTTTCTTCTCCTCTTTTCAGTTTCGTTGCCCTATTACCATAGGTAAGGGAAGTATTGCTTTCCAAAAAAATTAAGGTACCCTAATTTCAAGTTTTCTATACGTTTCAAGGTCCCCTGAGTCCAAAAACATGATTTTTGTGTGTTGGTCTGTGTGTGTATTTCTGAGAACACGATAACTCCATTCCTAATTAACCGTATGACTTGAAATTTTAAACTTAAGGTCCTTATACCATGAGGATCCGACAATAAGAAATTCAATATAAATCAATTCAAGATGGCGGGAAAGATAGCAGATAATTACTAAAAAACCATGTTTTTCACGGTTTTCTCGAAAACGGTTCTAACGATTTTCTTCAAATTCATACCATGGATAGCTATTTATAAGTCCTATCAACTGACATGAATCTTATTTCTGGGAAAATTGCAGGAGCTTGATAATATTCTTGAGAAAAATGGCGGATAATTACAAAAAAGCCATGTTTTTCACGGTTTTCTCGAAAACAGTTCTAACGATTTTCTTCAAAGTCATACCATGGATAGCTATTTATGAGTCCTATCAACTGGCATGAGTCTTATTTCTGGGAAAATTGCAGGAGCTTCATAATATTCTTGAGAAAAATGGGGGATAATTACTAAAAAAACATGTTTTTCACGGTTTTCTCGAAAACAGTTCTAACGATTTTCTTCAAATTCATACCATGGATAGCTATTTATAAGCCCTATCAACTGACATGAATCTTATTTCTGGGAAAAATGCAGTAGCCCCGTAATATTCTTGAGAAAAATGGCGGATAATTACTAAAAAACCACGATTTTCTGAAAAATGACTTGACCGATTTTTTTTTTCAAATTAATACCCTGTATAGTTATTTATCAGCTCTATCAACCTATCAACTGGCATGAGTCTTTTCCCTGAGAAACTGATGGGGTCCACCCCATCCTTGAGAGATGGATTTTGTAACCTCCTTCTCGTGATGAGGTAGGTTAAAAAATATTATATAGTGATATACAGTAGTGTATAAAAAAACACAAAGTCGAGATATTTCATCTGTTGGAAAAACTGCTGTTTCAAAACAGTTGTTTTGACAACTTTTAGAAAATCATTGAATTTCACAATTTACACAAAGGAAATAGTACCTACTCTGAAAACAATTATATACACATTGTAATATTACATTTTTCTTCTCACATTTAAATCGAATCTTCAATTCGAGATCTATGGAACTTTATAGTAAATGTCAGAGTTATCAATAGACGGACAAATTTTTTGACGGAGAATTTATTATCGTAAATGTTTGTTGCATTGTTCCATAATGTCACCGAGGCAGGGTTAACAAATTACTAAATAAATCGTTTATTTGAATAGAATATATGTATAAAAATTTAAAATAACATTTTCAAAATAAAGTTTTATTGAGAACAGATGTAGAATGTGAATTCTAAACTTATAAGTTATAATTTTGTGTTGACGTGTCTGTAAAGATCGATATTGAACAGGGCGTTGTCTTTCATGACTGGCATTTTGTGCTTTTTCCTGTTGGACTCTCTTCTGAATATATGGCTGGCTGTTGCTTGTATAATTTTGTGCTCTGAATTATTGTCTGTTTAAGTAAATTTATTAATGTTTTAAATTGAGTTTTATATAAATTTTTGTGCAAAATTCGCTATTAGTGTAGTAAAGCCAATAGCCACTGTGTTTCAACTGTAAACTAGATAAGTATTTTTTAGTTCGTAATAATTCTGAAATCATTAGGCTTGTAAGTTATTGTTTTTTGTACATTTCTGTGTTTTGCAAAAAATTTTCATCTGAAGATTATAAGTTAATTTGCTCTGAAAACTGGATTTCTCATTTATAGGCAATAGATCCATTCACAGTTTATCAAGTATCTATTTTATTGGAGCCGACAACTTTCCTTAGTGTGATAGGTGTTATATGCTATTCCAACCGTTTAAGGAAAAATTGGTAGCACGGCAAATGTTACCCCTGTGGTGGGACCGAATTACAAAATAAATATGTCCCAAATGGTACACCACGAAATCCCTGGTTATAGAAATTATTAGTAGATAGATATCTTGATAGGTTATGAATGGTTTGTTGCTGAGTGGGAAGTCGGTTCAAGAGAGATCAAGTTTTAATGAATCAGTGCATATTACAAAATGGCAAACATTAAAAATGATCTGAATCTTATAGCATTCTTAACACAAAGGTTTGATAAGCTAGATGCTAGATTTGATGAGCAAAATGCTAAGTTTAATGCTAGATTTGATGAGCAAAATGCTAGATTTGATGAGCAAAATGCTAGATTTGATGAACAAAATGCTAGATTTGATGAGCAAAATGCTAAGTTTGATGCTAGGTTTGATGATATGAAGCAAGAATGTACTAATATAAGACTAGAGCAGGTTAGTATAAACCTTCTATTGAAAAGTGCACATGAAACATTGAAAGATGAAGATGAAGATGAAAACAAATTGAAGCAGGATGATAGTAGTGTTAAGTTACAAGATCAACTCATTCAAATTTCTGAAAATGTAGGCCTAGTTACTGTTGTTGGAAAAGTCAACCATAGTGAGACAGTAGAATTGAGTAAAGAAGTAGGTAGGGAGTTGTCTTCACTGAAAGTCAACTATCAAGAAAGTACTATTGCTACATTGAAGGTTAGGAAAACAGTAAACAAATCAAATGTTTCTATGGATCAGATTACTACATCAAAAGTTAGGAAGATTGTAAACAAAATGAATGATTACATGAGACAGGTTTCTGTGGAGGTTAGGAACAATGTGAACAAAATGAATGTTGCTTTGAGTCAAGTTGATGAGTTCAACTTTCAACTGAGAATTGAAAAGGTGTATGCAATGCATTCTCAAGTGAGCATGATTGACTTTTGTGAGCAAAATTGCTTTGTTAAAACAAATGAACCCATGAAGAAAATCATGCTATTGAAGAAAACAAAACACAAAGTTTCCATTGATGTATTAGTATTCAAAGGTTGTTTCAAGTTGCTTATTTACAAGATGATGACAATGAATCACATGATGAAAGGGTATTCCCCAACACACAATGATTAGGAATCCTGTGTCATGCCGGGATTCAGAATAGCAATGACCGTAAATACTACGTATGGTAAGAGTCCATAATTGTATCTTTTTTCTTTCCTGTAGCCTATTTTCTTGGCCCTTAATCTTTTCAATTTTCGATTCTTTCCTGTCTTTGTGTAATATTCAGTAAATTTCTTCTATGATGCATATCTTAACCAATCTTGTCCATAGTCATTTAAATTTGTATTTTTTCTGAAATAATATTAGAAGTTAAAATAGTAGCTTATTTTCCTAATCTTTAAATTGTTGATAAAACTTAACTTTTCTAAAATCTATCCATTGTTGTGTAAATAATTGTTTGCTTGTGACATATTTTTTCATCATGTATCACTTATTTTGAAATGTATTGTTTTAGGGAATTTATTTACCCAGTTTTCTTTTTCTCTTGTTTGTATTTTTTTAGGGAAATTATTTACCCAGTATTTCATATTGATCATCTTTGTATCATAATCTTGAAATGTTTATACTTATTATACAGTCTTTAAATTTTAAATTATTTTAAAAAATAATTGATTTAATTTAAAACGTTGTGTTATATTATCAATTGAAATGAGTTAAAGGCTAAAATTTTTCTAAAGTGTTTTGTAATTGATATTTTTTTTTAAATTTTAAAACTGTTTGTTCTATAATTTTGATATGATTGATTATCGTTTGAAATGGATGCTGGAGTGTATGTAGAATTTTTAGTGGGGTTTGTTGATTAGAATTTTGCTGGTATGTGATTGTTTTTTGAGATGGAAACCCATTATTGCCTAAAGAAGGAATAACAGAGGTTATGACTTAGAGAGGCAGTAATGAGATAATAATTTTTGTGTTGATTAATAATGTTGATTGCCATAGATGCAAAATAATGATTAATAATGTTGATTGCCATAGATGATGATTACTTATGAATATTGTTTGCCTTTGAAGCAAAATATTATTGATGTTTTGAATGGTTTCTTGTTTAATGTTTGATAGTAAAGTTTTGTCATGAAATGTAGTTTGTGTTTAGAACATGAAGAGTCGAAATAAACTATAGTATCCAACAAACGATGATTAATAATATTAAATAATTTGCTTTTTATACAATTTTTGAACAAAATTAAAACTAAATAATTTTGAAACCCTGAATGATAAATCATAAATGTGAAATGAACATGCTATAAATGAAATGTTATATTAAATAATAATGAAATGCAAATATATTATGAAATGATTGAATAGAAGACCAAATGTCTGAAATTATTGAAATATGTATTGAAATTAAATTTTTGTTGTGTTGTTATGATGTTTGTTTTTTACAATTTTGATAATGATACAGGGTGTTATGAAATTATATTTCTATTTTGAAGAATGGATTAAAATGTTGATATTTGAACAGTGAATAGATGAAAATGAATGATTTTTTTTTAAATTTATCATTGATATGTCCATATTTTACAATTTATGTATTGCTGACTGTATAATAAGATGTTAACAAATTTCAATTTCATAGATACTTAAAATAATTTTTATGTGTATTAGATTGTATTGATAGCCTAATCAAGTTTTTCTTCTTAGTTTATAAGCATTTTAAGATAACAGGTACAGCACAGACATTAACATTGAAATAGTTATCATGTGAATCTCGAAATCAGTAACAAGTGAACGCCATGAAGAGTGTTAAGAACATTTGGGTGATTTTCAAACTAGTGTGACATAACTACGCCAATATCTACGCCTAAATCTACGCTGCGGCCTACACCAATAACTACGCTAATGTCAACACCAATAACTACGCCAAAATCTACGCCGATGCCTGTGCTGATGTCAACGCCAATAGCTACGCCGAAGCCAATATCTGCGCCAATGCTGATGCCAATATCTGCGCCAATGCTGATGCCAAAATCTGCGCCAATGCTGATGCCAAAATCTGCGCCAATGCTGATGCCAACAACAAAAATCAATGCCGATGCCTGCGCCAATGCCAATAGCTATGCCAATGCCAAAAAATCTGCGCCAATGCTGATACCAACAACAAAAATCAATGCTGATGCCTGCGCCAATGCCAATAGCTACGTCAATGCCTGCGCCAATGCCAAAATCTGCGCCAATGCTGCACCAATGCCAATAGCTACGCCAATGCCTGCGCCAATGCTGATGCCAACACCAAAATCAACGCCGATGCCTGTGCTGATATCAATGCCTGCGCCAATTCCAATAGCTACGTCAATGCCTGCACCAATGCCAAAATCTGCGCCAATGCTGCATCAATGCCAATAGCTACGCAAATGCCTGCGCCAATGCTGATGCCAACACCAAAATCAACGCCGATGCCTGCGCCAATGCCAATAGCTTCGCCAATGCCAAAATCTGCGCCAATGCCAATATCAACGCCGATGCCACAGCCGACACCAAAGCATACGCCAATAGCAATGCCAATGCTTATTGCTGACTCTGTATCTCAAACTTCAACACTACTGCATTACCTGGAGGTAATTGCCATCCATGTTCACATTCACAACTTTGAATTCAGAAGAACAGTCACAGTATCATGAAAGAATTGATTCAAAAAAAATCCTCTCCTAAATTATTCCTGTATGCAGAACTCTAAACCTTGAAAGATGAAAATATCAAAAAACCAAACCTTACCTAAATTAATCCTCACCTAAATTAATCCTGTATGCAGCGTCTATCTCTTTTCCAAAAAACGAATTACATTGTCATTTCAAGCCTGAAATGTACATTGTATAATTACAAATATGATACAAAATTTATGTGACTCTGTATTGAATTTGGAATGCAGCCGTCTACTACAAACATGAAGCAATGCTAACTGAGATGTCACCTGTATCGAGTTTGGTATGCAGCAGTCGACTACAAGTATCAGCCCAACACTACGTGCATCCAGATCAGCCCAACACTTAACGTCATCACATTGGAGTCACACTTAACTGAAAATCATACTGAGTGCCTTAACGGACTGTTTTCCAAAATGTGCATCAATAAAATCAACCGCGTCAATAGTGAAAGAAATGAACATTTTTTGATTTATTGAAATTTTATGTGAAAATTAAATGTAACAATTCATCAATTCATTTAAAAAAAAAAAAAAATAATAATAATAATAATAAATTTTTCATTCAACATACTAAAATTTTTTTTATGCAATAAAAATTAAATTTTTCTATCTATTAAATTTATGTGCAATTTCAAAAAACTATTCTTTACATATTAAACTTTCTGTTGAGATATTTTTCTTTAAATTATAAAGCTAAATCAAAAGTAATATTGATATTCTATATTTTGAGATATTGTTTGGAAACATATAACAAACGCTATTGATGAATTTTTATAATAATTTTCAATATTTTTGGATGACATGTAATGTTTTTCTAGAAAAAATTGTTACTGTTCTCGAATTTAAATTTCAACAATTTTCATTAGGGTCAATGTAAATTTTTTCTTTAAATTTTCAAACAGTAAAATTTTTTTATGTCAAGAGGGGGGTATTTGTAATATTACATTTTTCTTCTCACATTTAAATCGAATCTTCAATTCGAGATCTATGGAACTTTATAGTAAATGTCAGAGTTATCAATAGACGGACAAATTTTTTGACGGAGAATTTATTATCGTAAATGTTTGTTGCATTGTTCCATAATGTCACCGAGGCAGGGTTAACAAATTACTAAATAAATCGTTTATTTGAATAGAATATATGTATAAAAATTTAAAATAACATTTTCAAAATAAAGTTTTATTGAGAACAGATGTAGAATGTGAATTCTAAACTTATAAGTTATAATTTTGTGTTGACGTGTCTGTAAAGATCGATATTGAACAGGGCGTTGTCTTTCATGACTGGCATTTTGTGCTTTTTCCTGTTGGACTCTCTTCTGAATATATGGCTGGCTGTTGCTTGTATAATTTTGTGCTCTGAATTATTGTCTGTTTAAGTAAATTTATTAATGTTTTAAATTGAGTTTTATATAAATTTTTGTGCAAAATTCGCTATTAGTGTAGTAAAGCCAATAGCCACTGTGTTTCAACTGTAAACTAGATAAGTATTTTTTAGTTCGTAATAATTCTGAAATCATTAGGCTTGTAAGTTATTGTTTTTTGTACATTTCTGTGTTTTGCAAAAAATTTTCATCTGAAGATTATAAGTTAATTTGCTCTGAAAACTGGATTTCTCATTTATAGGCAATAGATCCATTCACAGTTTATCAAGTATCTATTTTATTGGAGCCGACAACTTTCCTTAGTGTGATAGGTGTTATATGCTATTCCAACCGTTTAAGGAAAAATTGGTAGCACGGCAACATATAAAGTAGTATGATCGTAGTTTCAAATATGTTGCCGCTAATCGTCATCATGTTATTCCCCTAAATTATTCTCGTTCAAGAATGAGGCTTTCAATGAGCAAGGAAATTTGTGGTCTGTATCACACCAGATTTTTCCTTCTCCTCTTTCCACTTCTTCTTTGTTTCTTCACCCAGGTAAGAGAGAACAAAACTTTTTACCAAGCAAGATTACAGTGAGGGTCAGGAAAAAATAACAATCCACCGACTGAAAAGGAATCGATGTCAAAGATTGTCAAAATTGTGGAATGAAAGTTTCAATGCTGTTACTAAATTTCAAAACAAATTTTAACACTTGGCCTCTACGCACAGGTTTTTCTAACTTGCAGGAACTCTCCTTATAAATATATAAGGATTTGATTTATACTAAGATTTCGTTGTCTGAAACTATGCATATTCTATGAATTTCAATCAACAGTTTTTTATTGAATCTACTAGTGATGGTTTGGGATAATATTGATGAGCTTTGATACCTAATACATACCACTCATGTATTTCATATCTGATTTGCATGGTACTGATTGATAATGTGAATATCTTATGAACGATTTGAGATATCAATATGTGGTTTCCACCATTCATTTTTTCTCCAAATTCCCTATCGAAATAATGTATTGCATGACCACCTTCCTATTTAAAAAAATGAAGTTGCATCCAAGATGGCGGACCAGATTTTTAAAGTCATTATAAAGTGGTTTTTCCAATTTGAGTAGGATCCCCAATCACACCCACTGTCAAATTATCTTTGTGTATGAGATATTAAGCCGTTCTCGGACTTTTCACCCACTCTGTATATAGATCGTTCGGTGACACCATTTAGCCCAATCAAATAGTGAATCGGACCAAACAATAATTAAGGTAATTGATTTGATTGTTTTAATCGCTCCATTTGGGTATGAGTAAAAGTAATCTATGGTTTCCCACCAAAATTTCTGAAGGTATAACTTTTGGCAGCCTGAAAGCCAAGAGGTTTTGGTACTTTTTTCATTTTTTTACAATATCTCCAAAACCAATTGATCAATCGATATTTTTGTTCTATTTTTGAAGACCATTAAATACTCTACAATTTTCATCCTCTGAATGATTTCTTTTTCCAATACGAAGCAAGTTATAGCTCATTGAAAATTGTTAATTTTTTTCAACTTTGCAAAAAATCGCTAAATCCATGTTTTTTTTCCTTTTCACTTCTTATAAAATAGTATGAGGTATTTTTTGATCGTAATTAGAGTATATTACTAAGTTGTCAATACAATCACTAGGGTAATGATAGAGTTGGAACAAAAAAGGTATATTTTAGGGTGGTGATTCAATTTATGAGACTCATGATATGGCGCTAACTTCTTTTGGGTGAATTCAGACCAACAACTGCTAATTGCTAAAAACGGTCATTGTTGGGAATAAAAAGTGCACGTTATACAGTGTTATATTGTAAAAATTATAAAGTATTCACTACAGTACATTTCATAAAAATAGTCCAGTTGAGGATGAAACAGCAGAGTGCCTATCCTCAACACCCCCCAACGCCACCCAAAACACCAAACGACGTTAACAATTCATCAGGTTAAAATATGAAATATGAATGTACTTTTATTTATAATCTACTTGGATTTAGCTAAGTTCTAGACTTTGAACAGCTGGAGTCAGAAAATTTGCTTTTGAAACGGGTCGTAGTCAAAGACCTTAAAGATGCAAAGACTCACATGTAGCGCTAGTGTCGTACTTGGAATTGAAATCGACCATTGAGGGGGCAACCTATAAGGTTATTACAAAGACCTTAAAGAAATATGCATCTTTAAAGTCCTTGAATTATTACATACCAATTCCACCAATGCCTTTGTGATCTATAGTATTACAAATATTATATATATATATATTATATATATATATATATATTATATATATATATATATATCTTGTGCTAAAATACCCCAATGGCGGCCTTCAGTTTCAAGTAAGAGGCTAAGAGCTATCATTGGGAAGGCATAGGCATTGTGGGTCTATATCTCTTTAAGGTCTTTGATGCCGAAAGAAAAGTATCGAGAAGTATCTCTCGGTTCAGATTGGTATCAACTATCGAAATAATAAGAATTCCACATCCACGGGGAACATCTACTGTTCGATGGGAGAGTTCCACGATCAATTCAACGGAAATTCTCATGTGTGGTCTCAGATTTTGAACATTGATAAAAAATGTAGCAAAAATTAAAATCAGTTTTTATTATTAATAGTTCAATCATAACTCTTGTCAATTTTCAAAATGACGTGAAAGTGGAGAAGTTTTGTGTTGTTACTATTTTCTACTGAACTAACCTTGAATTTTCTAAACTTAAAACTACAATTATGATTAAAAAAATATATAAATACTTGAAGTTAATGAAGGATTTCTATTGCTATAAACTTGGATAAACTATACTTGGAAAAACTTGAATAGCACCATCTATTACTATTTTAAAACAGCTTATTTTTCATAAACTTGACATAAACATAACCTCAAAATCTTTGAGGTTATCCTACATACTTGTGACAGCATAGGCTGTAATAATTTGTAGAGAGATTAAACTGTGCCCATCTTCCGAATACTTGACATAAACATAACCTCGAAATCGTTGAGGTTAGCCTACACACATTTTGACAGTTATTTAGAGTATTTCATTATCAAGATCTTTAACGTTTGGCTCAATATGAGGCTAATAAATATAGAAAGATTGCAGGGTTTGCAAAAAAATCCTGCAAATATTAGAAACATCTGTATAATGGCTCATGTCGATCATGGTAAAACTACACTGGCCGATTCAGTGTAGGTCACAAAAAATGAGAAAAATCATGGACTAACCATTGTGCATTTTTTACTGTAAGAAAAAAGTATCTCAGATTTGGCTGAAATTTGCGTGGATAAATAACGTGGACCTCACTATAGACTAAATTGCAATACAAATGAAGAAAAAATTGAGACTCATTTAGCTAGGATATTAGATTTTGTTGGTGAAAAAAAAGAGGTCAAATCATCCAGAATTTATTTTACAAAAAAAATTTACATGTATGATTACAATATCTATTGTCACCATTACAGTATAATATCATAGAATATATTCAAGTCGATTGTCAGAAAAAAAATGCTAGAATAACAAACACAATTTTCTCATAGTATCGAGGAGAACTTGAGTAGGCTATTACATTCGCGACTATTTCTTTAGCTTAGCTGAAAAAATAGCATTTGATTATTGATATATCAATAATTATCTATCACTAGCTTCATTTTATGAAAAATATCCTACTTCATACAACAAAATATAAGATATTATATAAATATAAGATATTTTAGATATAAGATATATTTATATATATATATATTTATATATATTTTATATATTTTAGATATAAGATATAAATATAAGATATTTTTTGAGCTTAAAACTCACTAAAATTTTGATTTACAACCGAAAGGCTTTAAAATGTTTATTTATAGTTGATTCAAAACTGAAAGTATTAGGCTAGATTTATTTCTACTGAAACCAGATAGACTATCAATTAGGATAAATCTCAAATTTAGTCACTCAACCATATGCAATGTACAACTAAACATTTGGAATAATATTTATAAATGAATAAATCAATATCCATCCTGCTTTATATTTACAAATGCTTTGCATTTACAAATCATTTTTTGGATAATTTTCTGAAGTCGTTTGAGGTAATGTGAAATGAGGTTCAAGCTGCGTTTACACAAAGTTATAAACAACATGTTAATAACTTAATACTTATAGATTCTATTCTTATAGATTAGACATAACTAATCATACACATGATGAACATATATAACCTTTTAGAGTTTAAGTCAATACCGTAGACAAATCATCAGAACAAGATTAGACAGTCAGTCAAAATCATCAGTCACAATTAGAATAAACTCAACAATGATCACAATAGTTTCAGAAATGAACAATCATAGCATTCTTCAATCTCATACACGAAACAGCATAGCACATTATCCGTTACGGTACTTTACTGACTTTTACTGGGCTTTGCTGGGCACATAACCTGTTGAATAGAAACTGCAATATTGAAGAAAATATCTATTTTATTTAGACAAATTGAACACTTCATGATAAGTATGCAAAAAGAATGTAAAAATGGGAAATACATAATTCAGCCAGACAACAGGGCAAATCAGGCGTCGGCCATTGCATCAACACAGAGAGTTGTGATCTAAAGGTGCGTACAGACTCTCGATTGATGATCGACCGGGGAGCAACAATGGTTTGACCGGGGAACGCGAGAAGATCTAACATCTTCCGTAACACGTTCATGATGGGTGCGTGGGCGGTCCGACTGTGGTTCGATGGTGGTACGAGGGCGGTACGAGGGAGGAGCGTGCTCGGTGCGGGTTGGAAGCACGAATATGTGTACGCAGCTATAGAGCAACCAACGATACATTATACATAGATACAAATACATAGAGTGTCAACTAAGTGCAATATTAGAAATGCGTAAAGCAAATTAGTTTTCATTTTCAACAATGACAAGCCAACTTTATTAGTAAACACTTCTCTTTTATTCTTCAAGTTTAATTTAAAATCTCATAGTTTTTATATTCATTTATAGGCTACATTAATAGATACAACATCATTCTCAGTTATGAATGATTGGGTAAGGAACAACAGGCTAAAATCCCAAAACTGTTCCTTTCCCAAATTTGGATAGAAATTGTCCAAAAATAGGTTATATATTCCTAATTAATGTCAGTGCTTTCTAAAAGTTCCAAGCAAGCTTAAAGCTGCGTTTACACCAAAGTTATTAACAAAATTTCAATAACTTAATCCTTATAGATTCTATTAGATTGAACGGAAGTTGACAAACACATATGTTCATCATGTGTATGATTAGTTAATATATTATGTCTAATCTATAAGAATAGGATCTATAAGGATTAAGTTATTAACATGTTGTTTATAACTTTGATGTAAACGCAGCCTTAACCTCATTTCACATTACCTCAAACTACTTCAGAAAATGATCCAAAAAATGTTTTGTAGATGCGAAGCATTTGTAATTATAAAGCAGGATGGATATTGATTTATTCATTCAAATCAAAATCAAATCGTTTATTGCACAAAAATATATACAGAATACAACTGAAAGGAAATTGACAACTTTGTGCTACACGTCGGCAAAAGAAAACTTGTACGCCGACGTGGAGTCTTAATATAACTTATTCACTTATACATTAATATTAATATATAAAATGATCCTACAATATTATAATATAGGCTAACAGTAATTAACATTCAACCAACTAAATATTCTTTTCTAAGAAATAACAATAAATTAAAGATATAGGCTACATAAAGCTGAATTTAAGATTCATACAACATCAATCAATATTAAACCAAATCATTAATTGAATAAAAATAATTTTCTTTCACCCAGGTATGGAAATCTTTTATTTCAGGCTTCTTTATCAACCATCCTCTTGGAACTTTATTATAGAGTTTATTTCTCAAATATGAAATACTTCTACGGGATAGGGTGCTATCAACTCTTTCAATTGTGATTAAGTTTTGAGCGACTTGTCTAGTTACTCTTTGAAAATTTTGAATATTTTTTAATTTGAGCACATGTTTCTTAATAGTCTTTGAAATGAACAATTGTCTTATAGTGAACAGATTGGAATTTTGAAACAATGTGACACTTGGGAAATCTCTCGGATACCTCATTATTGTTTTGATAACTAACTTTTGTAAAACAAATAGAGGTTTTAAAGTTGAATCAAAAGTTCCTCCCCATATAGAATCACCATACTGAACTAAGGATTGGAATAGAGCAAAATAAACAGATTTTAGTAATTTTAGACTCAAAATACTTCTAAGCATGTACATTTTTAAATTGACCACCCTTAATTTTCTACAAAGGTAGCTAATCTGAGGTGACCAGCGTAGATGCTTATCAACAAAAATACCAAGATACTTGTAATTGTTTACACTCTCAATAACCTCATTGCAAGAATCACATGGATACCTGTTACAAGCATTATTCAAACAAAGCCTGTTCATATCTAGATCTCCTCTTGTTGTTGGACTGAAGGTCATACATTTTGTTTTACCAAGATTTAATCTCAAATAATGACATTTTAGCCACTGAGAAACCTTATAGTAACCCACTTTTGTTTGCTTGATAACATCTTCCCAGGAACCTTCTTGGAAGATAAGTGCTGTGTCATCAGCAAAACAAATTGTCTTAGACCCAACTGAGTCCAGTACACTAGGCAGGTTATTAACATAGATCAAAAATAAAACTGGTCCCAATACAGTCCCTTGAGGTAGACCCCATGTCACATCTCTAATCTCACTATTACTACCACCACAGCTAACGATTTGGCTTCTACCCCTTAGATAACTTTCAAAGAAATCTAACTCTATTCCTTGAATACCAATATTATATAGTTTCTGGATCATTTTATCATGTGGTACTGTGTCAAAAGCCTTGGCCAGGTCCAGAAACATTACCAAGGTTTTTTATTTGTTTTGAAACCATTGTATATTGTCTCAGTTAAGGACTCCAATGCATCCTCTGTGCTTCTACCCTGTTGGAAACCAAACTGCCTCTTATCAAGGATTTTATTAACATCTAGATATTCAACTAATCTTTTCTTTACCAATTTTTCGAAAATTTTAGAAATTGAACTTAGCAAGCTAATTGGTCTATAATTTTGAGGTATTTCTTTACTCCCCCCCTTGTGTAAAGGAATAACTTTTGCATGCTTGAAATGCAAGGGAAAGTATCCAGATGAAAAACAACAATTGAAAATTTCTGAAAGAGGTTTAGAGATTGTGTCAGTTAATAGTTTTAGCACGCTGTTGGATATGTTATCCCATCCAGGTGCCTTATTATCATTCAAACTTTTGATTACTTCCTTGATTTCTGTTTCAGTAACAAAATTGAAATTAAATGCATTTTCAATATCTATTGTTTGTTCCAAATATTGATCTTCATTCTGTCCATGTATATCAATTTCCTGCGCTTGATTTATACCTACATTCACAAAATAGTCATTCAAAGCATTGAGATCTTGATTTACATGTAATTGTGAATTCTTATTTACCCCAATAATTGCTTGATTTATCACAGACCATATCTTCTTAGGGTCACCTTGAGCTTCATTTATTTCTGATTGATAATATAAATCTTTTGCTTTTCTAATTAGATCTACTACGGTATTCTATTTCTGTAAGACAGGAATTTCCTTCTCAGCTCTACATTAAATGGTTCATAAATATTATTCCAAATGTTAAGTTGTACATTGTATACGGTTGAGTGACTAAATTTGAGATTTATCCTAATTGATAGTCTATCTGGTTTCAGTAGAAATAAATTTAATACTTTCAGTTTTGAATCAACTCTAAATAAACATTTTAAAGCCTTTCGGTTGTAAATCAAAATTTTAGTAAGTTTTAAGCTCAAAAAATATCCTATGTTTTGATGTATGAAGTAGGATATTTTTCATAAAATAAAACTATTGATAGATAATTATTGATACCATATCATTAATCAAATGCTATTTTTTCAGCTAAGCTAAAGAAATAGTCGTGAATGTACCTAATACTCAAGTTCTCCTCGATACTATAAGAAAATTGTGTTTGTTATTCTAGCATTTTTTTTCTGACTATTGACTTGAATATATTTTAAGATATTATAATGTAATGATGACAACAGATATTGTAATCATACATGTAAAATGTTTTTTGTAAAATTAATTCTTCTGGATGAATCGACCTCTTTTTTCACCAACAAAATCTGATATCATAGCTAAATGAGTCTCAATTTTGTCTTCATTTGTATTGCGCAATCTGATCTATAGTGACTAGTGAGGTTCACGTTATTCATCCACGCAAATTTCAGCCAAATCTGAGATACTTTTCGTCTCAGTGTGGTTCACGATGGTTGTTATAGTCCATGGATTTAATCAATTTTTTGTGAAAAATAAAAATCGATCAAACTTCGTGACCTTATGCTCTTTGATGCGAGGAACAAGAATCTGGAATCCGATTTTCAAAATTCGTTACCGTTCAGGAGATAAGGCCAATTGAAATTTTTGCAAATTTTATGTTTGCAGTCACTCTGTATAGTAGTAGCTGGGGGTACCAAATTTGGTAACGACATTTCTCAGGTAGAGCTTCATCTATGGTGCAAATTTCAGCCAAATCTGAGATACTTTTGGTTTTACTCAGAAAATTTTCATCATGCATTTTTAAGAAATCAGTACGGATGATCGGTTTTGGTACCAAATGATAGATTTTTAAGACAAACTCAGGCATATGACAATTGAAAATACACTCATGCATTCAGGAGATACGGCTCAGTTTGTGAGAAATTAAAAATCTAAAAATGGCTGAAACTTGGCATAGACCTACTTATGCTCCTTGATGCGAGGAACATGGATCTGCATTTGGGATTGAAAAATTCGTTACCGTTCAAGAGATATGGCTAATTGAAAATTTTATGTTTGCAGCTTCATAACTCATCCTGTATAGTAGCTAGATACAACTATAGTGCGGTCCACGTTATAATGGCAGTGTTTGATTAGAAATGGTATTGCTATCCTTGTCTATCATCCAAAAAAGCGGATAGCGCTATCTTTTTCTCGCTTTGCTCTGTAGCTGGATCGTCTTCTAAAAATGTAGAGTTAATAATTAATCGACAAAACTTTTCATCTTAATTATGAAATTATTGAAAAATATAATTTCTTGCTTAATTGACCGAGCGAAGTGAGGTCTACGATTCAAGTCGACGGTTTGGTATTTCTGTTAATGTTTAAATTCATTTATTGTATAAAACACTATAATAATATAAATAAATGTTTATATGTTGCGCATTTACGGCGAAACGCGGTAATAGATTTTCATGAAATTTGACAGGTATGTTCCTTTTTTAATTGCGCGACGACGTATATACAAGGTTTTTGGAAATTTTGCATTTCAAGGATAATATAAAAGGGAAAAGGAGCCTCCTTCATACACCAATATTAGAGTAAAAATCAGACTATAGAATTATTCATCATAAATCAGCTGTCAAGTGATTACACAGATGTGTGGAGAAGCCAGTCTATTGCTGTATTTCCATAAGGTCTATAATTTTATTTCAATCAGGTACTTGTGGATGAGAATACTGCGTGAGGTCTACTGTTCAGAGAACTACTAGTAAATTATAATTGATTATTTTAAACGAGAATGAATAGTTAATTTTATTTCACACCAATAAACCTGTATCAGCTACTGTCTTGCATTGACAAGAAAGAGGGTCGGCAACGTTGTTCTCCTATCTTTCTCCACTACCATTATAACCTGGATCTCACTATAGTTGAACTTTCTGTGCAGTAGGTGATATCAGAAGTAGTGTAGATTTGAGAGTTCTGCACAAGACCAATAGGATGACATTACTATAGAGGAAAGGTTTTGTGAATGAGACATCAACTTTTCTTTAATATGATCCATTGTTCGAGACAAATCTTACAAAATTCATACAATGAACATATATTAGACCTACCTACTGATGAAAACACATTAAGCTGCGTTTAAAACAAAATATTTATTTTTCCGTCCTTATAGATTCTATTAGATTAAACGGAGCTTGACAAACACATATGCACAACATGTGTATGATAAGTTATGTTCAATCTAATAGAAACTATAAGGATTAAGTTATAAACATTTTGTTAATAACTTTGGTGTAAATGCATCTTTGAATAGATCCTATTGAAATACATAAGACAAACATCAATATTATTTCAATTCCAGTATTGTGTGATACATAATTTCATGAATATTAAATGAACACATTCTATAATTAATTCACAAGCACAACATGTATAGGAACTTCTTTTTTAGACATTACTCAATAGATGATAATACATTGTACATTTTACAAACAGAAATAATAAATTTCATTATTCTATAAACATATCAACTAGGCCAAACAGATGGAATCAGTATAGGCCTACCTATGGATCTACAGTTTAAACCGAGCATCTAAATAATATTTATTTATTTCTTCTTTAATGATTCATACAATAAGTAAATCATCAAAATGATAGGGAGAGAAAAATGTTTAAACCTTTTTAAAATGTAAATGAAGATTTGTGGTCAACTAAAAATTTAGTTGATTCTTAAATAATCCTATCCTAAACTATTAAACAAGCAACTTCTGTTTTTATGTTTAGATGTTTTGATGTTTATATGTTTGTATTTCACCGGATCTCGAAAATGGCTCTAACAATTCTCATGAAATTCAGAACATAGTAGATTTATAATATAAAAATTCGATTGAACTAGGTCTCATCCCTTGGAAAACTCGCTGAAGGACATTAAAAGGATAATTATTAATCATCATTGGAAAAACAGCTGATAATAATTATTTCGTCGTCTGTTGGTGATGGAAGTGAGTGAGCGAGTTCTTGTGTCAAAAATTATGACTCAGCTGTTGAACTTTTGTAATCATTCAATCAGGTAGCCTACTTAGTGCCGGTTGCAAAAAGCCGGGTTATTTTCAATCCTGATTAATTCCAGTAGATCCATCTTTTTGAAATGGTCTTCTCTGATTTGGTTCACAGAATTAAAATTTTATTACACACTATACTCTATATGATCAGTAAAACTTGTAGTCCATATTTTTACTTTCCTTGCCCTATTACCATAGGTAAGGAAAGTATTGCTTTCCAAAAAAAATAAGGTACCCAAATTTGTAAATTTCTATACGTTTCAAGGTCCCCTGAGTGCAAAAAAGTTGTTTTTGGGTATTGGTCTGTATGTGTGTATGTGTGTGTGTGTGTGTGTGTGTGTGTGTGTGTATGAGTGTATGTGCGTCTGTGTACACAATATCTCATCTCCCAATTAACCAAATGACTTGAAATTTGGAACTTAAGGTCCTTACACTATAAGTATACGACACAAACATTTTCGATCCAATGGAATTCAAGATGGCGGCTAAAATGGCAAAAATGTTGTCAAAAACAGGGTTTTTCAAGATTTTCTCAAAAACGGCTCCAACCATTTTGATCAAATTTATACCTGAAATAGTCATTGATAAGCTCTATCAACTGCCACAAGTCTCATATATGTAAAAATTTCAGGAGCTCCGCCCCATCTATGCAAAGTTCGATTTTAGATTCCCAATTATCAGGCTTCAGATGAAATTTAAACAAAAAATTTTGAGTGGAGAAGATTAAGCATAAAAATCTCTACAATTAATGTTCAGTAACATTTTCACCTAATATTAAAAATAAGCACGAAATTCGAGAAAATGTTATTATTTCAATTGCAAACTGTTGGCAACTGTTGATTCTATTAAATGATTCACTATGAAGAGATAGCAGACCTCGTATGTCTCCAGTGTTATTGTCCTGTGACCAGCTGGCTCAGATCTTTGTTTATAAGTAGACTTGAGATGCACGGGAACATTAGCGTCAGGTGATCAATTCTTATAACGGCAAGGAAAGTTGTGTGAATGTGCCACACCAGATTTTTATCAGTGTGAATATAAATCTTATATAAATTATAATCTGTTATCTTCTTTTGTTAGGGCTACTCTTGAGTAGAAATAAAAATAAAACAATGGCCCAAGCATGTCGTAAATAAACCATTTTAAAAAAGGCTACTTAAATCTTATCTTTTCTACAGGGTTGTGCAGAGGAAACGCATGTTTTTCGAACAGCCAGTACTCGTCAACGGGAGAGGGTATTGCCCTGGAATGAATGTTGGCAGACGGCCCATACTATGCCATTTCAGCTGCTTTGAGCGTTGGAACGTACAACATCGTGTGTTTGCTGGTAAACAGTTTTTTTTTAGAAACAATGAATCTGTAGTCACAGTGCAACGCTTTTTCGTCAATATTTTAGAGTTGAGGGTCGAGGTGCAATGCCCGAACTGTACTCCAATGGGTTGTAGCGTGTAGGAGTACTAGTTCTGTGATGGAAAAGAAACCACCTGGTCTTCTCCGTTCCCCGGAAAATGTAGACCGAGTCAGAATGGCAGTTGTTACTAATCCTAGAGGATTGACTCGACGACACTGACTCATTCTACATTTTCAGGAGTACGAACTAAACGGGGAAGACCAGGTGGTTAACTAGTACTACTTAACGCTGCAACCCATCGGAGTACAGTATTTCGATCGGGCATTGCACCTCGACCCTCAACTCTTAAATATTGACGAAAAAGCGTTGCACTGTTACTACAGATTCATTGTTTCTAAAAAAAACTGCTTAACAGCGAACACTCGCTGTTGTACGTTCCAACGCTCATGACAACTGAAATGGCATAGTATGGGTCGTCTGCCAACATTCATTCCAGGGCAATACCCTCTCCCGTTGACGAGTACTGGCTGTTCGAGAAACTAATTTAGCTCTGCTCATAATCTAACAGCAGTGAACAGAGTACATCTTCCAATAATTGAAGACAGTGTTAAACTGTCCTCTTCAACAAAATTCCTGGGACTTATAATAGATCAGAGTTTCACTTATAAGGAGCATATTCAGGTCCTTGCAAAAAACTAAATCAAGCTTATTTTGTAATTCTCACCCTCTCTCACTCACTAGACAAAAGCACCCTATTGGCCGTCTACTACGCATATGTCTACTCATATCTGAGCTACAGAACCATTTTCTGGGAAAATTCTGTTGATAGCGGTAAAATTTTTATAATCCAGAAAAAAATAGTAAGTCATTTGTGGATTGAGATCAAGAGATTCTTGCAAAGCATTATTCAAAAACCTGAACATTCTAACGGTGCCATCTATTTTTATCTATCAATTGTTGGTTTTTGTTGAACAGAATTTGGATAAATTTCAATTCTGCACAGATAATCACGGATATAATACACGTAATAGTAGTCTCATTGCTTTTCCAGTACATAAGCACACAGCTCTAAATTACCTGCAGCCATCAGAAATCTAGATTCAATCAACAAATTCAAACTAACAGTCAGAAAAATGCTAGTAGAGAAAGCCCTATACTCTGCTGACGAATTTTAATTTGTGAAAAGAGGCTGTAGAGTGTAACTTAACTTTTTGTCACTTTCATTTCCATGTGAATTTGATGAGATACATCATAGAGTGTATTTATCTATTTTACTTTCAAGAAGTTAGAACTAAGTCTTTTAAATATAATTTTGTTCTAGTATTGACATGTCACCAGTCAAATGAGTGTTACTCAAAAATTGATGTAATGTGACGATAAATAAATGAAATGGAATGGATCAGTTACTGGAGAAGCTAAAGGCTTCAGGGGCGGGGTTCAGGGTTTCTGAGGCTGGTGTCCTGTTGGCCTTTGCCGATGACTTGGTCCTCCTTGCCAATTCTAGGGGGGAGCTGCAGGACATGTTCAACACTACTGTTGAATACCTTCGAACAGTTGGGTTGTCTCTGGTTCCCTGGGGGAACCCTGGGCCTTAACCTAGCTCCGCAGTGCAGGCTGGACGCTTGTCTGACTCGGACTAGGCGCTGAGACAGCAAATAATAGCAGCGTTGGTGGGAATGCGAGCGGCCGCAGTAACATCTTCCACCCAGCAATGGTTGGCGTAGTTCCGCCTGGTAGACAGATGAAAGATCAATCCAGTCAGTTATTTGATCCCTCCAGCCAGGCTCAGCCAAGCAGCCAAGACAATAGAACAATGGAGTTATTCGCGTTCATCAGCAGTTTTCTTTCTCACGATTATTTTGATTTTTGTGCTACCTAAATCAATAATAACTCCAGTCACCAGTAAAAAGTTTCCAGAAACGTGGTGTACTACCATATTAATGACTTTTCATGATGATTTTTAATTATTTAAAAACATTGTTGACATTCTGAGCCTTCAGGCTAAACTTGGGGTCGCTGAGAACGAATCTGCAATCAGAATTTCTCTATCACGAAAAATAACGAAAAAGACCCAGCTGTTGATCTTCTGGCAACCGTTAACAGTCATCCTGCAATGCGGCCGAAACGCTTCCAAGCCAGACACTCATCTCAAATGACAACAACGCCAAGCTGTGAGAAACCATCATGCACTGCGGCGCTAGGTTTAGGGCTGTGAGCCGCACCTGGATACAGGATGAGGCAGGGGTGCTGATTGATGGGGTGGAGGTTAGACAGTTTATGCCTACAGAGTCGGTCAGATATTTGGGAGCTTTCTTTTGTGATAACAAAGGATTGGACAATCATCAGAACATCGAAGGAATCGTTGAGGCAGCAAGGCTGCCCTTGAAACCACGACAGAAACTGGATCTAATTGCAAATTTCTTGCTACCTGGTTACTATCACCTCATGATAGGAGACCTTCCCTCAAGCGGTTGGCTTAAAACGGTAGACACGGAACTTAAAGGAATAGTGAAGGAGTTGTATCACCTGCCCACTAGCATTTCAGATGGCATAATTTACTCACGGAAGAGAGATGCGGGTCTTGGCTTCCCACGGCTGGCACGTATTGCTGAGACTGGTAACATCAAGGTTGTTAGTGATATGGTCCACTCACATGATGAGAGATGGTAACTACTGGTGGGAGCCGAAAAGAGAGCAGCCTATCGAGCAAAGGTGGAAGGGATGGGGCTTGATTGGCCTCTAGCAGATTTACTATGTTGAATGTACAATAAACACAAAATATGTTTTTACAGAACTTGTAGAAAATTTAATTTCGAAGAGAAAGATGTGAAATAAGTCTATAATAGAGAAACGCAACCTTAAAAAATAATCCTAAATTACATACAAAACTCATGAAAAATATACAAAATCTGTAAAGCTCTCTATTTTTCATGCGTTTTGTATGTAATTGAGGATTATTTTTTCAAGGTTGCGTTTGTATATTATAGACTTATTCTACATCTTTCTCTTTGAAATGAAATTTTCTACAAGTTCTGTAAAAACATATTTTGTGTTTATTGTACATTTAACATAGTATATCTGCTTCAAACTTGAAGGAACTTGTTTTTCGGGACCAAGTTTCAAGTATTTCATCACATATCTTAAAAATTACTGTAGCTACAGGTCTGGAAACGGTTTTATTCAATTTTTCAGTTCATTTACACAAATTATGCTAAATTGTACATATTAATTAACAGCCAACAAATACCAGTAGGGCTTCGTTTCGGTAGGGGAACTGAAATCTTCCATCCTGAACAACTTGGTAACTAAGCATTTTCGGACCTATGTCAATTGGAACTTTTTTTCTTCTTTTGATGAGAGGAATCACGCGCTGACCTTGTTGCAGAAGCTAGCTGGATCATCTTGGGGCAGGAGTGCAAACACTCTCAGAGCTGCAGCTTTGGCGCTTGTCTACAGTACTGCAGAGTATGGTGCCCTGTTTGGATGAGAAGCTGCCATACTCATCTGGTGGACACAGTGCTAAATAGTGCAATGCGCGTGGTCACTGGTTGTTTGATGCCAACACAAACCAATTGGCTTCCAGTTCTCAGTCACATCCCACCCCCACAACTGAGAAGGGAAGAAATTGCTATAAGGGAGGTGACGAAGATCAGTGCAATGCTAACACTTCCAATACATATGGATCTACATCCAGATTCTCCTGCTGCATTGCGCCTGAAATCCAGAAAGCTGATCTGGCTTTACCACTATGAAGTATGATTTGCAAACTCCACAGCACAGAAGTGGTCTGGTATGTGGGAATCTCAGGAGGTGAAAGATAAAGAGCTTGTGTCTGATCCAGGCAACAGAGTCCCTGGCTTTGAGTTGCCCCAACAGCAGTGGGTTCGCCTGAACAGGTTCAGAAGTGGCCAGGCAAGATGCTATAACAGCATGCATATTTGGGGATTTGCAGAGTCCCCCAATTGCGAGTGTGGAGAGACACAAACCATGGACCACATTGTCTCGTCATGTCCATTGTATCATTTTCCTGGAGGGTTGCCTAGATTGCACCTGGCGGATGAGGAGGCTGTGCTCTGGCTGAGGGAGTTGAACGGTATTTGATGTTACTCCGAAAAAAACTGATTGTTGATTGTTAGTTTCATGTATATTAATATTTTATATTATGACAAATCCAAATTAGTAGGCTCTATTTTTTACACTTGACTTTTGTTGCCCTAACCACTGCAACACCATACAGATTCATACACCCAGACCTATGAGCATCTTTTTCAGAGCACTCTGTATAATTGGAAACATTTTTCTAAACACTCCTAAATAAATCAAAATAGCTGAGACTTTACACTATTTTCTCTTAATTTTATTTTGTGTTCAATTTTGTAATTTTTCTAAATTTATTTAAACATGGACTGCGACTACGCTCCGTTTCAGAAAGCCAATTTTCTGACTCCAGCTGTTTACAGTCTAGAACTTAGCTGAATCGCGAGCTCGGAAACCGGCCCTACAAATTCCTACTCTTTGTCATCACAAACACACATTGATGATACAATAATTGCACGGTAACAATTTTGAAAGCAGCAAAATATTATGAAAATACAGAGTGTCGGTTGCACAAAAGCCGGTTAAATTTTAACCGGGATTAATTCCAAGAGAACCAATCAGAGAAGCCGTCTTATCAAAAGGGCCTTCTCTTATAGGTTCTCATTAAATTATTATTTGATTCTTAGTTTATTCATACAATAATTACATAATCAAAAATGATAGGGAGAGAAAAAATAAGGTAACCTTGTGCTATTCCTCTCCCAAATTTAGATAAGGTTACACATAGTCCGAAATAGGTTTATTAATTTAAAAAAAAAATTAATCACGGTTGAAATTTAACCGGCTTTTGTGCAACCGGGCCAGAATGTTTGAATGTTTAACCACGACCAGAACCGGAAAAGGTTATCCCAAGACCGGAACCGGAAATGGTAGCTCACCCAAGACCGGAACTGAAAGTGGTCGGACCAAGACCGGAACCGGAAGTGGTCGTGATGAGGCCTTTTTTCAAAATGGCCGTCGCTACCGCTTGTTCAAAGAAGTCAAACTCAAACGAAGACTGAGTCATTCTGCTGTCTATTTTCTGATCGGAAGACGTTGAATTTGATTTTGTTGTTGTTGGGGACTCTGACAGGAATTCTGATGGTTCACTTGACACAGATGATGTTTCAGATGTTTTTGTTCCTGCTGCATTCAAGTCTGATGTTGTAGAAGATGGCAACAATGTTGCTGTATCTTGAACAGATGGCGTTGAAGTTGGAAGCAACGTTGCTCTAGTCGCCACTGATGTTGAAGATGGCAACACTGTTGCTGTATCTTGAACAGATGTTGCTGAAGATGATAACAATGTTGCTGTATCTTGAACAGATGTTAAAGATGGCAACAACGTTACTGTATCTTGAACAGATGTTGCTGAAGATGGTAACAATGTTGCTGTATCTTGAACAGATGTTGAAGACGGCAACAACGTTACTGTATTTTGAACAGATGTTGCTGAAGATGATAACAATGTTGCTTTATCTTGAACAGATGTTGAAGATGGCAACAATGTTGCTGTATTTTGAGTAGATGTTGGAGTTGGCAGCAATGTTGCTGTATTTTGAACAGATGTTGTTGAAGATGGCAACAATGTTGTTGTATTTTGAACAGAAGTTGTTGACAATTTCGCTGCATTTGGAAGTGATTTCTCATAAGTTACAGATGCTGTAAATGATGTAGAATTAGAAACTGATTTTCCAGCATCCACAATTGATGATTCATCTGAAACAGATTAAAAATTGATTATTAATGATAGTTATTAAACAAAAATCCAAACTAAATGCTGTAAATCACCCATTAATTTGGATTTTCGTTTAGTAATAACTAGTAGTTCTGTGAACAGTAGACCTCGCGCAGTTATAACGACGTCCCAAACCATAAGCATATTCACACTGATACACTATTTATTTGATCAGATCATGCTTATACAAGATTTCATTACCATATAACGCTTTCCGGAATTTAGCGCGAGAAAACCAGAAGACATCTAGGCGCCCAGACGAGCTGTTATAAGTTCTTTGCATCCTATTTAATAGTGCATAAAAATTGCATTCAATGAGGCATGCAATTTATAGTCTACACAGCTGCTAATTTTTTACCAAGTTACATTGAGATATTGAATTGCATGCGTCGTGGCATGCAATTTATAGTCAACTCAACAGCTGATTTATGATGAATAATTCTATAGTCTGATTTTCACTCTAATATTGACATATGAAGGAGGCTCCTTTTTCCTTTTATATTATCCTTGAAATGCAAAATTTCCAAAAACCTTGTACTGTATATACGTCGACGCGCAATTTAAAAATACCTGTCAAATTTCATGAAAATCTATTACCCCGTTTCGCCGTAAATGCGCAATACATAAACATTTAAACATTAAGAGAAATGCCAAACCGTCGACTTGAATCTTAGACCTCACTTCGCTCGGTCAATTATTAATTCATTAGCATTATTTGCATAATTGCAATATCTCAGTAATTTCCATCCCAATTTTTATTGTTCAAACCAACATAAGACAAAAATAGTAATTGAATGAGCGTTAGCAAGTTCTCACTTTTAATTTACTGGAGGCTAAAGTCGTTGTCTGTCTTTATGTTCTACAATAACTTTACGGAGAATTGATCAATCAGCTTCAAATTTTGAACACGTATTCTTCCAACCTTTTTACAGGTCAAGTTCATTGGACAACAAAATTGACTCACTCCTTAGTGCTTAGACCTTTCAAGCACAATCAATTTCAGGAACACATCGATTTCTGGATGTTTTGTTTCTAAAAAAGTATCGAATTTCGATACCTACTCATTTCGATATTTTTGTTTTCATACTCAAGCGGTATTGATATTTTTGTTTTGATTCAATGCCAAGTAATGGTATTGATAATTTTGTGGTATCGAAGCAACTCTACACTTAATAGATATTATTAAACAAAAATCCGAATTAAATGCTTTAAATCACCCTTAAGGTGGGCCCGTCCACTAGAACCGTTTTCGTCCGAACTAACATCGTCCAAAAACTACCGAATGATGCCCCAATAAAGAAAACTATAGATGCTCGTCCATTTCAGCAGGTTCATACATCCGTGCACGGCCGATCAAGTTTTCGATCCGAATTGAAATACGTCCGAAGTCGAGCTGAGACAACATCATCCTAACCTCAAAATTGTTTTACAGTCTTTACTGTTTTTGTTTTTTGAACTTTCCTCCACCTACTGTCCAAAGTACTTACTTTACTCCCTGAAACATTATACTAAAGTGTCACTTTTTCGCTCTCGGTACTAAAAAACAGAAAAACTCCCTAGGGAGGAAAAGTGACTCTATTTAAATAACATGGGAAGCATCTCTATTTTAAAAACTTACATCATCATTACATTACATCATAGTTAGAAGGTCTAAGCTCTGATGAGGAAGCATAGAGTAGTCATTCAACCAAAACTAATCATTAAACGAAATTCAATACCTCAACCAGACATTTGATCAATATATGAAATTTATGTTTGTATGCTAAAGTTATTACAAACTTCATATCACTATACTAAAAAATGTTAAATATTCCATGTTATTAAAAATACCAGCCAACGAATATTCCTCATTAACTAATCAAATTTGTAACGGGAACTTCATCATAGCTGTAGTTGTGGCGGCCATTGTTGTTACAACTTTTGCCGACAGATAGCGCTGTCGGCGGAGAACTGTGATTACAAGCCAGCTGTTTCTGTATACTTTTTAGATTATGTTGTAACACATTGTTTGGTCACGTACGTTTTTAAAAATTATTTTATTTGAAGTTTTTATAAAAATGTAGGTGGAGGAAAAATGTGTATATCATGAGTGAAAATGTTTTTTCTCCCTCAGGAGAATTGTTGCCCCTCCTAGGGAGCACAACACCATGTCGTGGTGGAGGGGCTTGTGTACTCCTGTGACCCCAAGAGCTATGCCGGCGGTAGTGTAACTACCAGCAGGGCCTCCCAAGCCGGACAGGTCAAAGGGTAGAAGTCAGACAAAGAAGTGCTTCAACAAGACGTCGTTGGGCTAATCCCCCACACGTCGGGTTAACTTGGATTCAAAGAAACATGAAGGGCCTCGGAAATCGGACAGGAACTAAACGAAACAAATTGGATAAGACAAAATTTAGATTTGGATGCTGGAATGTTAAAACACTGACTGGGAAAGAAATTGAACTTGTTGAAGAGATGAAGAAGTACAAGATTGCTGTGATGGGACTGAGTGAGGTTAAACGAAAAGGAAATGGTAGGAAGGAGCTAGAGAATGGATATGTCCTGCTATATTCAGGAGTTGATCAAAAAGAAAGAGCAAAGGAAGGAGTAGGCTTGGTAATGACCCCGGAAGTGAGTGACTAGGAAGCTGTTAGCTCCAGAATAATAACAGCTGATTTGGACCTGAACATCAAGATCACTATCGTCTCTGCCTATGCTCCGACTGAGGATGCTGATATACTCGTACCAAAGAGTGCTTCTACAGTGAGTTACAAAGGGTGACACCTAAAGCAAACGATAACAACAGAGAGGTAATAATAGCTGGTGATTTAAATGCAAGAACAGGTTGTAACCAAAATCGATCACATGGTACCATTGGTCCTCACGGGGGAGAACAGACTCTAAATGAAAATGGAAAGAGGTTAATAGAGTTCTGTACTGGAAACAATATGCTGGTAGGAAACTCCTGGTATAATCACAAACGTATCCATAAAATTACATTCTTGGCAGAGGGTATAGATGCTGAAAGTGTCATTGACTATTTCATATATGGACCTGGAATGAGAAGAAGAGTACTAGACGTCAAAGTTATTCGGGGAGCTGAATTGAGTACTGATCATAGGCTGCTGGTTATGGATGTAAGATTTCGGATTTTCATGAAACAAGCAAACAAAAAGTTTTCAAGATTGAAAATAGAAGTATTTAAGGAGGAAGAGAAGAGAGAGATATATAGAGAAAAAATAAGAGAACATCTGGAAGAACTGAGAAGACATGAGGAAATGGGAGTGGAAGAACTATGGATGTGTTTGAAAACAGCAATGTTTAGAGCAACAGAAGAAACGTGTGGTAAGACAACAATAAATACCAAGCCCAGAAAATCAGAGTATCTGAAATGAAATTCCTTAGAAAGATTGTGGGAAAAACAAGAAGAGACAGGATAAGGATTGAAGTCATAAGGCAGGAAGTGGAGATTGAACCCCTGGTTGGCAAAATGCAAGAAAGGCAGTTGAAATGGTTCGGTCATGTAACAAGGATGACAGACGAGAGAAAGGCCAAACAAATATGGGAAATGAAACCTATTGGAGTGAGGCAAAGAGGACAACCAAGAATAACGTTTGAAAACCATGTCGAAAGAATGGGGGCTGCTAGGGGTAAAAACTGGCAGCAGATGAGAAGATTGGCTGAGGATCGTGGGGAGTGGAGACGCTGGGCCGAGGAATCTTCAAACCACCCTACGCTGTGAGGCAGAAGGGGATCGAGAAAGAAGAAGAAGAAAACTATTGCCCTCGGCTTCGCCTCGGGCTTCAAACTTTTCCCTCAGGGAGAAAAAACAATACTTTACACTCTAGATATACAAATAACTATTTATTATCTTTGTGAGTAAACACACACAGAAAAATGACTTTCCCTACTAACTAGCTTGCCACTTCACTTTCTGGCAACCAGCCAACTACTGAACTAGGCTGACAAAAACGGTTCCAATGGACAACGGTGTTCGGCCGAATTAACGGGCGGCAGATTCGTCCGATCCAACGGCCGAACGGATCGGTTGAATACGGTTCCAGTGGACGGTTACCCTTAGACTTCTGCTACTGCAAATATTGACAACAGGGTAAACAGCTAGATGGAAATTCGATGAGCGCTACCATTTTAGAATTATATTGTCAGCGCGGGAACAAATAGTTTTTGAATAGTAGCACTCATCGAATTTCCATCTAGCTGTTTACCCTGTTGTCAACATTTGCAGTAGCAGAAGTCTAAGGGGTGATTTACAACATTTAATCTTGATTTTCGTTTAATAATAATTATAAATTCATTAGCAATATCTGCAATAATTACAATATCTCAGTAATTATTTTCATCTGTAAACTCTACACTTACCTAGTGGAGATGATGTGATGGTTTGTGATGAACTGGGCCGATGGTGAAAGGGGAGACTGACTTGCAGTCTTGCGGAGGTCGGTTGTGAGGGAGGACAAGTGCATTGCTGCGGCTGTTGCAATCCGTGTGATTGGATTGCCATCATTACCTGACAAACAAAAATAAGATTTATTTAAATAAATCAATTTATTCAACACAGTATATCATAATCATTACTAAACGAAAATCCCAATTAAATGCTGTAATTCAGTTCTAAGACAATTGCTACTGCAAATATTGACAACAGGGTAAACAGCTATAGTGAGGTCCACGTTATAATGGCAGTGTACGATTGACAATACTGTTGCTGTCCTCTTCTATCATACAACAGAACAGATAGCGCTATCTCTCTCTCGCTTTGCAATGTTGTCAGTTAGCCAGAATATATTTTTTTTAATTTTGTCAGTGACTGTACAAAAGTAGACAAACAATTCTCAGCCGCCATTTTTTTAATCTTCATTCTATCAAGATATTTGAGTACACAAGTCGTATAATTTATTTGAAATGTATTTTTGAAACAATTGAATAATTTTTAGACATTACCGTATGAGAAACACAAATTAAAATACCTGAAATGACATTTTAAAAGTTGATAACTAACCATCCTAGACTTCATCCATGCTTCAGTTAGCCTACACGTATAGGTTAGACCTACTCGTACCGGTATAAATAATATTGAAAGGTTATTTCAGAATTATTTCCATTGAAATTACTTATTTATAATGGGATTTCTATTTTTCTATTAGTTTTAAAAGAAATTGGAATAGAATACCTACCAAATAACTTAATTTCTGTTGTTTAGAAATTAACATTGTTGTATCACAGCTTTTTAAATTGGCCGCCATTTCAGATTTGTATAAGAATAAAAATCTGATCTCAGTTATGAAAGCAAATTTTCGAATCAAATTATGTAAAAATACATCATGATTAATTTGACATTGAATTGATTATTTTATCAAGGAAATGATAATTATTATTAGATCAAATTTAATGGGATGAATTGAGTAACAGCTGTGTACACTCAGTGGCAAAATGGAGAGACTTGGCAACGTTTTTCTCCTATCTTTCTTCACTGCCATTATAACGTGGACCTCACTGTAGATGGAGGAAATTCGATGAGCGCTACTACCCAAAAATTATATGTCAGCCCGGGAATCGAACCCAGTAGCTCCAAATTACCGGTCAGGAAGGCTTACTCTTACACCAAACTGACAATCTCTGGATAGCAGCGCTCATTTTATACAAAGCCATAGCAGCCAGCCAGTCTACAGATGGAAATAAACAGGATAAATTGCAACTTCCAATTTAGTTCCATCTGTAGACAGCAAGGTCTATAAATACAGGTCATGACACAGTCCCGTGAGGCATTGCAAAATCGCCATTTTATGGGGTTCTAGTTCACCAATTTTCAAATTTATCAGCTGTTATTATTATGGATTGAACAACATGATGTGTTATTTTGTTATATTGTTCAAGGGATATTGCTTGCCTTTGAATTGTAAAATAATTTGTTCAGACAGAATAATACTATTTAGATTCCAACTAGGAACTGAATTTTTGATTTTCAGATTTAATTGATCGGGAACTTAAAACTCTTTTTGAAGTTGCCTCGCATATTTCTGTCTCATATAAAATGAAATACTCAGTTAATTACTTATTTATTCTACATTGTTAAAAGACTATCTGGCAACAGAGCAAAGCAAGAAAGAGATAGCGCTATCCGTTTTGTTGAATGATAGACAAGGATAGCAATACCATTGCTAATCAAACACTGCCATTATAACGTGGACCTCACTATAGATGGAAATTTTATGAGCGCTACTATTCAAAAATTATTTTTCGCCCCACTTGGATGTAATGAGCTGGAGTTGAAGTCATTTTTGAGAAAACCGTGAAAACATGTTTTTTTAGTGATTATCTGTCATTTTTCTCAAGAATATTACGGAGCTCCTGCAATTTTCCCAGAAATGAGACTCATTTCAGTTGATAGGGCTTATAGATAGCTATCCATGGTATAAATTTGAAAAAAATCGTTAGAGCCGTTTTCAAGAAAACCGTGAAAAACATGGCTTTTCAGTAATTATCCGCCATTTTTTCCGCCATTTTGAATTCAATTTAATTGAATTTCTTATTGTCGGTCATGATTAGCAATGGAGTTATTGTGTTCACAGACATACACACATACACACACACACACACACATACACACACACACACACACACAGACCAACACCCAAAAATCATGTTTTTGGACTCAGGGGACCTTGAAACGTATAGAAAACTTGAAATTGGGGTACCTTAATTTTTTTTGGAAAGCAATACTTACCTTACCTATGATAGTATAGGGCAAGGAAAGTAATAAAAGTGTTCAAAAATAGGTAAACTTACAGCAGCATTTTCGAGATTGGCCGAGTCGCGGGTGGCGAATGAGTGGTCCACCCAGTCGTTAGCATCGCTGGCATACGCTGACAGACCGCCGTCTTCAATGACTCGATTCACGGTGTTGTCGACGACCGCCTTGGCCATCTGCCGGGTCTGCCACACCTCCTGTTTGCGCTCAACCGCTGATGAGCTCGCCGATGATGAACAACCATCCTTGCACACGCCATCTGAAAATTCATGTTCATGTATTCAAATTCATGCTATTTATTTATTTATACACTAGCTTACCTGGCGAACTTCGTACCGCCAAAAAGTCAATGTATCTCATGTCACACTTTACTTTATTTGGTGAATCATGAGATTTATCTGACAATGAATATATTCATCTACATCTCAATACGGACTTCCTATGTGCTTAGTCATACAGCATTTATTATTCCGAAAACATATTCTTCTCAATCAATTGGTAGTAATATCTATCAGTGAAGAGTTGAATAAAAAAAATAATAGATAGGCTAAATCAGTGTTTCAAAGATGAATTTAATGTTTTCATAGTTGTTGATTATCAATAGATGGTCCAGGAAATATGCGATGTACGATGAATTACACAGAATTCCATATTCTTTCCATCTTCCTTCCATTTTAGGATGAATATAAGCTTAGCTAAATTTTGAAAGATGTAAATTAGTCTGTCATTATTCAGTAATTAATGAATGCAATATGAATAACTCTCTTCCATGAGATAAATAATTTTTTTCCAACATTTTCAAGTTTCTCAATGATAGGGGAGTGATAATTATTTGTATAGGTCTTCTAAGAAACGATTATCTACAGCTGGTACCAATCAACTACACTAACTTCTACTCCAAACTACCGTTTTAATACCAGTTCACAATTTATCACAGGATGACGTGTTTATTATACAGCTGGTAACTTTAGATGCTAAATTGTAGGTAGTCACTCGGCCGAGAATTTCGAAAACATAGGTCTGTAAAATGGATTAATAAATCATTATTATTAGCCCCCCTATTGAAATTTCTGGTCAGAAACCATCCCCAATATTCACACATCATATCCCCAAAGTTTCATGCCGTTCAGTCAAGTAGTTTTTGAGTCTATAGGGAACAAACAAACAAACTAACACACTACAGACATTCATTTTTACTTTCCTTGCCCTATTACCATAGGTAAGGAAAGTATTGCTTTCCAAAAAAATTAAGGTACCCTAATTTCAAGTTTTCTATACGTTTCAAGGTCCCCTGAGTCCAAAAACATGATTTTTGGGTGTTGGTCTGTGTGTGTGTATGTGTGTATGTCTGTGAACACGATAAATCCATTCCTAATTAACCGATTGACTTGAAATTTTAAACTTAAGGTCCTTATACCATAAGGATCCGACAATAAGAAATTCAATAAAATTCAATTCAAGATGGCGCATAATTACTAAAAAACCATGTTTTTCACGGTTTTCTCGAAAACGGCTTCAACGATTTCCTTCAAATTTATACCATAGATAACTATTTATAAGCCCTATCAACTGACATGAGTCTCATTTCTGAGAAAATTGCAGGAGCTCCGTAATTTCTTGGGAAAAATTACAGTTACTAAAAAACCATGTTTTCACGATTTTCTCAAAAACGGCTCTAACGATTTTTTCAAAGGAAAAAGTACTCTGAAAACAATTATATATACACATATACAAAAGTCTGATCGTAGTTTCGAATATGAGCAAGGAAAGTTGTGTGAGTGTACCACACCAGATTTTTACTTTTTCTTCTTCCATATACCGTGGGTAGGTAGAGCAGTTTATAAAAAGAACACAGTTATAGTCAAGATATTTCATCTGTAGAACAGCTGTTTTGACGAATTTCAAAAAAATCATCGAATTTCACAATTTACATAAAGGAAGAAGTACTCTAAAAACAATTGTATATACACATATACAGTAGTCTGATCGTAGTTGCAAATATGTTGCCGTCAATGGTCATTATGTTATTCCCCTAAATTATTCTCGTTTGATAATGAGGCTTATAGTTCAATGAGCAAGGAAAGTTGTGTGAGTGTTCCACACCAGATTTTTATATATAGAGCTTGATACATAAGTATACAATATCATTCTCAATACTGTAGTGAGGTCCACATTATAATGACAGTGTTTACTGTGGGTAGATGACAAAAGCTGATAAGTCACATTTTTGACCAAATTGATTTATGCTCAGAAAAATTAGATCTATAAGATGGTATAACTAGATAATTATGTTGTATCCCTGTAAATAGCTGAGATATAGGCCTTGCCCAAGCCTGATAGAAAATTTTCTTCCAATCCCTAAGATGACAAATATTTATAAGTAGCCTACATATATATCCGGCCGAAGTATGACAGTTGTGAGTCCCATTGATTAGTTAAATTATATATTCAGGCGGTGGGACCTTCCCGCAAGGGACTCCCCACCAACAAAAGCCATACGAATTTACATTTTTTATTAACTCTCTACTACCAGTTTGTATAATAATCCAATTATCAAAATATGGCAAAGTTTGATAAGTGTTTGTACTGCTAGGCTATTATAAAATATGAAAATTAATAACGTCAATTGGGAACCACATAACCCATATAACTTAGCAAACAGTTAAAAGTTAGGTTACCTTAATCAATACTTGTACATAATATCAATTAATTCATAAAAAATCTATTCAAATTAATTTGTAAAAAATCAATTTTTAACATATTTCCTAAACTGTTACATTGTGAATGAAATATTTGGCAGATGGCAAAACATGATATCTCTGACATCACTTGCAAAAATTCTTAATATAGGCTAGTCCAGTCAAGGAAAGGTTATAGAGGGAAAAGTTGAGAAGACAATTTTTGACCCCGCTGTTCTGTTTAGGATAGAAAGGGGGAAAAAATCAAAAGTCCCCACCCCTACCCCCTATGCTAAGGGGGTGGGAGTGGTTCAAAGGTACCATTTTTTGGTTTCTCGCATATAACTCGAAAATTATGCATTTTACAGACATGACTATTCTATAGGAAATTAAAGCTTACATAATTTCCTACAATATTGATCTTACAACTTTTTCTATAACTCTTCCACTTTTCGAGATATCCGCTCTAAAAGATGTGACATTTAAAAATAAAAAAAAAACGCGGAGTCAACAATATTGTCTTCCCAACTTTCCCCTCTAGGTATACCCTTTTTTGAGCATTCATTGCCTGGACTAATAGTTAATTTTAATAAATGATTTATTCCTTGGTATTTTATATTCAAATAGTCAAAGATCAGCTGATTATATCAGTTTGAAATGGGTAAGAAAAAATAAGATAGCTGATTTTTACAGCTATGCCAAACTTTCAAATTCCTCTTCTGAAAAGTTTACTAATCATGACTTATCAGATGGTGTCATCTACCCACAGGCTTTGATTAGTTGTTTTGTCCTTGTCTATCATTCAACAGAGTGGATAGCGCTATCTCTTTCTCGCTTTGCTCTGTTGCCAGATCGTCTTTTAACAATGTTATTTAACAAAATATATCACCTCAATTATGTGAATTAATCATGAAATTATTGAAAAATATAATTTCTTGCTTGATATAATATAATTGATCATTTTAAACGAGAATGAATAGTCAATATTACATCAATAAACCTGTATCAGCTACCGTCTATAGAAGGCATTGACAAGATGGAGGATCGGCAACGTTGTTATCCTATCTTCCTTCACTGCCATTATAACGTGGCCAGGAATGCATAGCCAAGTCTTGCGGCTCTGTGCATCCTGCCCAACATTGTTGATGATAAAATGGCGTACATCCTTGTGTCTTGAAAAGGAGGGCACATAGAACACTTATAATACATCATCATAAACTTGATACTTCTGTGAGTAATTTGATGTAAAATTGGTTTGTGTGCACCATTTTAAAAATTGGTCATTCCTTTTGATTTAGATTTTTGTTTAATAATAATTATTAATTCGTTGGCATTTGAATAATAATTGCAATATCTGAGTAATTTCCATCTATTCACTCACGTCTATTCTGGTTGAAATGATAGCGACCCTTTATCTGCCAAACATATCTTGCTTTCTTCATTGGTCGGTCATCTGTCTCTCTCACATTATTCCCCCCCACTTCATCATCATCCGAGAGGCTCATCTGAAATGACATACCATTCATCTGATTTATTCTTTCATTAGCACAAACACTTCATAATCTATAATATAATAAAGTAAAGAACTGGTTTATACACCTACGGAATAGTTGGAATTATGTTGGACGCAACATCACGAGTCTAAACTACTGGACTGATTTACTAAAAAAATTGTGATGAGAGTCTCATATAAAATCACAAATCATTCATCTAGTTTATTTATTCATTAGCATATATCTAATAGGCTATAAGCTTTATCTAAGCTATACTAAAGGGTAGAACTGACTTAAACAGGCACGAGATAGGCAAATTATGTTTGACGCATCAACACATCTAAACTACTGGACTGGAGAACTTGAGTAGAAACTAATGCAAGAATGTTCATGTTGCTGAAAGTGGTAGCAAGCCATCGAAATATGACAATTGAAAAATCTGAAGAAAGAAATTTCAAAATTTATAAATATGATGATAAGAAATAAGTTGGGTTTTACCACATCCCTGTGTAATATTATTGTATCATTTCTATAGGCTTTCTATTATTTAAAAGTTGTATTTTCCAAATATTACATTAAAATGTATGAATTCAGGGCTACTTTCTTGTATTTATAAAATAGAATTATAGTAGGCTACCCTTTGAGATTGATAAAACGATAGAATAAGAAAACAAATTATTACTATAATAGTAATTCTCTCTCTCTCTCTCTTGGGTTAACAGCCGTAGGGCTGGTTGGCAGCAGCTCTCCATGCTTTTCTGTCGTCCGCTCTCCGCTTCAGCTCGTAGTATGATCCACATCTCATATCCCGTAGCAGCCAATCTTCTTTCCTCTCTCACCCCCATTGTCCACGCCTCACTTCCATATGTTGCAGTACTCCATACATACGTTTCAACATGTTTTTTCTTACGTCGAGACTTATGTTTTTTGAGGTGAATAGATTTTTCTTCTTATTGAAGGCAATCTTAGCCTGGGCAATTCTGCTGGCAATGTCCTTGCAGCTTCTTCCATCACAATAGTAATTATAACTATAATATTATAGCTAAATTGTGTTCTTATTTTATCGTTTCATTAATTTTAAAGGGTACTATAATTCTATTTTATAAATCCAAATTAATATTACTTTGATTTGAGGTTATGTTTGTTTGTAGTAGGTAGCTATTTATTCAGTGTTGATAAGGTTACAAAGAATGGTTATCAATCATAAGTAAAGTGGAATAATTATTTTCATACAGTCTATATAAAAATCTCAGATAACATAAAATACAGATTATGAATTGAATACGGTACAGATAAACATTGCAATTTATTGTTTTAAAGGTTTATCAATCGAAATAGGCTACATAACGTTGAGTTTCGCATCATTTCGCATGTTTTTTTCTAAAATAATTATATCATGCCAAATATATTTTTACAATTGAATTGATGTCTCGTCAGAATATATATTTATCTTACGTTATCAAAATACAATTAGGTCTTAGATAGTGTAATCTGTAATATTATTGGGTGCTTAGCAATCGAAAGTGATCTAACCTTACTTGATCACAGAGACATAAACGAGTAGAAAATAAAATTACCTATTAGGTATTTATTATAATCTTAAATATTTTACTGTATTTTGACAAAGAGCAAAACTTAAAATAAAATGGGTTATTTTGGAATAATAAGGAAAATCATTGCGACTATTATTGACCAACACCCAACAAATTATTATGAAATTGATTTTTATCACCTTTCCAACTTTCAAAACCGTCTTAACTCTCTGTTATTCACTCCTATATAATTGGATGTTAATTCCTAGTGTGAGATAATTGCTACACTTTGATAATATTATTATTTTAGCAATAATAATATAAATTTGTTAATTGCTACTATAAACAATAATATTTTACACGACATAGACAACAGTCGACACCATGCAGATCATAACAGATCACATACAGAAGAGAAACTTCTATCACACAGTGCACCACGACGCCATCTTGAAAGAGATCAGATCTGCCGCTAATTTCAATCTTACTCAAACTGCAACAATAATATGAAGTGCTATGAGATAATAATTATCTTATAGTATTTTATATGAATAATAGTTATTATTATTTGATCCAAATTGAATGCTGTAAATAATTATTGATTCATTAGTTATTGTTCAAATGCAATATCTCAGTATAATTTTAATCTGTAGACTATGAAATAACATAAAATAAATCATTTTAAATTGAACAGCTACTTATTTTTACTTATGAAATAGCACTACCGTATACTAACCTCTTTTTTCAAATTGATATGAAAAAATAGAATGGAATAAAATTAAAAAGATAGAATAAAAATGAATTTTATTTGAAATTTATTTTAAAAATCTGAAGATAATGTGGAGCATCGAAACTAATAGTTTTAATATGTGATTTCAATCTATTATTTTATATTAGTTTCAAAAAAGAGGGTACCATGAATAATGCTATTCTATGAACAATTCAAATTGAAACATATAAACAATCAAACACAAAGAGGGAAAACTATTTCGGCCCTGCATCAAAGGTAAGATTTTGCTAACACTCGTTCAATAAAAGTTTCGATCAGATGATACATCGAGGTGGAATGCATTGATGATTGATCGAGAGCGTAGCAGTAGAGGTATAGTGAGGTCTACGTTATAATGGCAGTGGAGAAAGATAGGAGAAAAACGTTGCTGATCCTCAGATTGAGAAGAGGTCTTGTCAATGCCTTCTATGGACGGTAGCTGATACAGGTTTATTGATAAAAACACTTCACTTATATGGGTTACTTTTGTTCAAATTGATGAAAACAATATAAAGACTTAAAGTTAGACTTTAAAATAATACAAAGGGAGTAATAAACACAATTCATTCTTTTCACAGCAATAGTGCACCAGGCCTAGATGTATTGGATAACAGGACCTTGAAAGGAATAAAAGATATAATTTTTAAACCTTTAACTCATATTTTCAATCTGAGCTTGTTATATGGTACTTTTCCAAGAGCAATGAAGCAAATCTGTGTCAGACCTATACATGAAGCAGGTGATAACCTAATTATTAGTAATTATAGACCTATTTCATTGATTAGCAATGTTTTAAAAAATTAGAAAAAACTAGTAAAATCAAGATAAATAAGCTTTTTAGAAATTTATAATATTCTTTCTCCTAACCAATTTGGCTTCCGCAAAGGTATAAGTACAGAATTAGCTGTACTGGAATTATCAAAATTTGTAACTAGCAATTTAGAGGAAAAGAATAAATGTTTAGCCGTATTTGTAGATTTGACAAAGGCCTTCGACTCTGTTTCCCATGACTTATCAATATTAATAATAATAATAATAATAATAATTTAATGATTCTTCTTCACTTCCACAACAATTAAAAGAACACGAAAAATTTGTATACATCATAAAAATATAAAAAGAATGAAATGACTCACAAGACTTTCTTCTGATCGTGAGCTTGAGGAAAATACATAAAAGGGCAAAAACAACTACAGTAAGCAAAAGAAGAAGAGCAAGAGGTTTGAAAAACTAAAGAGACTATAGTAAGATTAATTAATATGTTAATATCATTAATAAATATGTTAACAAAAGAGGGAAAAAAACTACTAGAGTGTCGACAGATGAAAGAAACTAATACTAATTGGGAGAAAAATATCTGAATATTTTGTCCTGCAGCATTTACCCTTCTTAAGGATAAACTTGCCTACGGTACATGTTCTCAAACTAATACCCCAAAACATGAACCATCATACTGCTAAACTACTAAAGCTGCGTTTACACCGGAGTTAATAACACGAGTTATTAACAAAAAGTTATTAGCTTGACTGAATCGTCAAAAATTTCTCTTGACATAAGTAAATAACTCATGTTTCTAACAGAAAATTCCTTGTTATTAACAAGATCTTGCTATCAATATAATTGACTTCCATACCATTTCATTTAACGAGAGTATTCATATGATATAACAGCCGGAATAAAAAGCAAAAAATTGTCTTCAAATTTGAATTGAAACATGTGTGTGATCATTAAAATAATGATCTTCATCTGATCTCATGTAAATAAATTATAATGCGTTTACACCAGAGTTTAAAACAAAAGTTTTCAACATAAGTTGATAGGTAACATTTTCTTTTGGCTGCTAGTTTTGTTATCAACAAAAGTTAATAGCTTTGTCACGTGTTTTGTCTGCAGCTGTAGTTATTAGGGAACAGCTGTAGTTGTAGGGTAGGGATGCTGGGCGAGGGGGTTGCGGGGAAGATAGTTACCTGTTATTAACAAAAGTTACCGACTCTTGATGGATAACATAAATCTTGTAAATAACAAGGAATTTTCTGTTGAAAACATGTGTTATCAACTTTTTTCAAGAGAATTTTTTGTCGAATCAGTCAAGTTGACAACTTTTTATTAATAACTCTTGTTATCAACTCCGGTGTAAATGCAACTCAACATGGTGTTATTTATTAACTTTTGTAATTAACATCAGTTGATAACAAAAATGTTAAAAACTTGTGTTATTAACTCCGGTGTAAACGCAGCTTTATATCACGTAAATTACTGTAATAAAAAAGCTTGAGGCAATTTTATGTATAAGAGGAGTGCCACTTGAATAGTTCAGATCCTACCTCAGCAATCGACAGCAAAAAACAAAGGTTGAGAACCATATTGGTGCAGAGGGTTCCATGAAGTTCGGAGTACCTCAAGGAACAGTTTCAGGACCAATTTTGTATTCGATCTTTGCAAATGAGTTGTGCTCCATTCAAATTCAAGGTAGAGTTTGCTGACGATACAACACTCCTTTTTCAAGGAAAGAACTGGGAAGAAGTGTTCCAAACAGCAGAGATAGATCTCACAAAAATCATTGGTTAAGAAATAATTTACTGTCATTAAATTCAGAAAAAAAAAACAAAAATTTTAACTTTTTCTTTCACAAATAACACAAAGCCACACATGACAACAATGAAGCTTTATAATTGTGAAAGAAATAGTAACAATAATATTGTAATTGCCCACTAATAGAACGCCATGACAATATAAAGTATTAAGGAATAATAGTAGATGATTCATTGAAATGGAAAAAGCACATAAAATATACAACTGCCAAAATAAGGAAGCTTATATACAAATTCTATGAGTTAAGGCCTATCATAGACAAAGAAATGTCAAAAACTGTATACTTAACATCAGTTGAATCTCTTTTAAGGTACGGTCTGTAAGTTTGGGGTGCAGCTAACTTCAGTTTTATATAGTGAGGTCCACGTTATAATGGTTGTTGGTCCACGCAATGTTGTCAGTTTGCCAGAATATTTTATTTTTACTTCTGACAGTGACTGTACAAAAGTAGACAAACAATTCTCAGTCGCCACTTTTTTCTTCATTCTATCAAAATACTTGAGTACACAAGTCGTATAATTGATTTAAAATGTACCGTATTTTTGAAGCAATAAAATAATTTCTAGACATAACCGTATGAGAAAAACAAATTAAAATACCTGAAAAGACATTTTAAAAGTTGCTAACCAACCCTCCTAGACTCCATCCATGCTTCATTTGGGCTACAGGTATAGGTTAGACCATCCTATAGGTTATACTTTACCCTCCTTGGGTTAGACCTACTCGTACTGGTATAAATAATATTGAAAGGTTATTTCAGAATTATTTACATTGAAATTACTTTTTTTTGGATAGGATTTCTATTTTTCTAACATATTTGAAAGAAATTGGAGTACAATTCCCACCAAATAACTAAATCTCTGTTGTTTTGAAATTCAGATTGTTGTATCCCAGCTTTTTAAATTAGCCACCATTTCAGATTTGTATAAAAATAAAAATCTGATCTCAGTTATGAAAGCAAATTTTTGAATCAAATTATGAAAAAATAATATTATCTTGAATAATTTGACATTAAATTGATTATTTTATCAAGAAGATGATAATTATTATTAGATCAAATTTAATGGGATGAATTGAGTAATAGCTGTGAACACTCAGTGGCAAAATGGAGAGACTTGACAACGTTTTTCTCCTATCTTTCTTCACTGCCATTATAACATGGACCTCACTATAGATCCATTATTTAGAACTCAAAAACGCATTTTCATCATAGGGAAATCCAGTTTCCAACTGTAGAATTATTTATAGAAAATAGAGTACTCAGCGTTAGGCAATTTTATATATTGTTGTTATTAGGGTATATATGAAAAAGATCAAAATAGGAACCATATCATAAATCAAAGACATAATACTAGAATAAGAGAACGTTACAACCAAGAAGTACCAAGAATGAATACAGCATTTGGGCAAAGATTACTAGGATATTTAGGGCCTACAATATCTAATAGAATACCATTAGAAATCAAAGGAGAGGAAAGTTTCAATAGCTCCAAAAGAAAAATAATTAGACATTGGTTACTCAGTATTGGGATACAAAGTAGTGAGAAACTAATAGTAAGTAGGATTTAGATTCAAGTAGTATTATTTTTAAATAAGGTAATTTATAGGTAGAAAATAGTACGTCGGTTTAGTATCATTGTGCTAGGTGATGCTCAGGGTAATAGAGATAGTTTTAGATTTTTTGGAATTTTTGTATTATCAGTTGTGGCATAAATTTGTATTAATTTGATGATAACTTCGACACATGTATTATATAGTGAGGTATCATTTTGTAAACATTGAATATTGTTATAATATTGAAAATGTATGAAAAAATAATAAGTATTGTTCCTGAATTTATGAATAAACTCCCCTGGATGTGTCGTCCAACATCCACAGAAATTATTATAATTATTATTATTATACTTGTAGTACTCTTTAAAAATGTTAGAATATTTCAAAGAAAATTTCTACATCTCATCTTGAATTTGACCTAAGTCATGGGCGAAACTAGTCGTTGAAATATTTTAACGTTTTTAACAATAAAGGGTACTACAAGTTCTTATTAATTAGGTTTATTGATATAATATTAACGGTTGATTCTCGTTTGAAATAATCGATTATATTTTATTAAGTAATAAATTATATTTTCAATAATTTTATAATGAATTCCATGATTAAAATTGAAATTTCGACCATAATTCAGGTCATTTTCAAGTTGAAATGTAGAAAATTTCTACATTTCATCTTGAAAATTACCTAAGTTATGGGCGGAACTAGTAGTTGAAATATTTTATTATACTGCACAGAAAGCAGCTGTTTTCCAGTCCCTAAGTAGATCTGAAAGACATTGTTTGCAGACGACTCTCGTCTGACGTCAGAACAGGTTTCTTTCCGGCCTAGGCCGGAAAGAGTACCCTTTCTAGCTGCTAACATGGAACTAAGAAAGGTGATCAATAAACAGCTGATCAAAACACTTTTCATTATTTGTGTTCATTATTCAATAATTGAAACATTTATAATAATATCATCTTATTGTCATTTGAAAGAATGAAAAAGTAAACTCAACCTCCCACATAATTGAACATCATCTTTTAGGTTATTTAGACAAATCAGAATAAAACATAAAAATCTGGTGTGGTACACTCACACAACTTTCCTTGCTCATTGAACTGTAAGCCTCATTCTCAAACGAGAAAAATGTTGGGGAATAGCATGATGATGATTGGCGGCAACATATTTGCAACTACGATCAGACTACTGTATATGTGTATATTATAATTGTTTTCAGAGTACTTTTTCCTTTGTGTAAATTGTGAAATTCGATGATTTTTTTGAAAGTCGTCAAAACAGCTGTTCTACAGATGAAATATCTTAACTATGACTGTTCTTTTTATGAACTCCTCCACCTACCTCATGCACGAGGAGGAGATTACAAAGTCCATTTCTCAAGGATGGGGTGGACCCCCCATTAGTTTCCCAGGAGAAAGCCTCATGCCAGTTGATAGAGCTGATAAATAAACAGGGTATGAATTTGAAAAAAATCATTAGTGCCGTTTTTAAGAAAATCGTCAAAAACATGGTTTTTTAGTAACTGTAATTTTTCTCAAGAATATTACAAAGCTCCTGCAATTTTCCCAGAAATGGGACTCATGTCAGTTGATGGGGCTTATGAATAGCTATCCATGGTATACATTTGAAGAATATCGTTAGAGCCGTTTTCGAGAAAACCGTGAAAATCATGGTTTTTTAGTCATTATCCGCCATTTTTTTCAAGAATATCACGGAGCTCCTGAAATTTTCCTAGAAGTGAGACTCATGCCAGTTGATAGGGCTCATGAATCCATGGTATAAATTTGGAGAAAATCGTTAGAGCCGTTTTCGAAAAAACCGTGAAAAACATGGGTTTTTAGTCATTATCCGCCATTTTTATCAAGAATATTACAGAGCTCCTGAAATTTTCTCAGAAATGGGACTCATGCCAGCTGATAGGGCTTATAGATCCATGGTATAAATTTGAAGAAAATCGTTAGAGCCGTTTTTGAGAAAACCGTGAAAAACCTGGTTTTTTAGTCATTATCCGCCATTTTTCCCAAGAATATTACGGAGCTCCTGAAATTTTCCCAGAAATGAGACTCATGCCGATTGATAGGGCTCCATGGTATGAATTTGAAGAAAATCGTTAGAGCCGCAGTGTGTGTGTATGTGTGTGTGTGTGTGTTTGTGTGTATGTCTGTGAACACGATAACTCCATTCCTAATTAATTGATTGACTTGAAATTTTGAACTTAAGGTCCTTATTCCATGAGGATCCGACAATAAAAAATTCAATAAAATTCAATTCAAGATGGCGGAAAAAATGGCGGATAATTAGTAAAAAACCATGTTTTTCTCGAAAACGGCTGTATCGATTTTCTTCAAATTTATACCATGGATAGCTATTTATAAGCCCTATCAACTGACATGAGTCTCATTTCTGGGAAAATTGCAGGAGCTCCGTAATATTCTTGAGAAAAATTGCGGATAATGACTAAAAATCCATGTTTTTCACGGTTTTCTCGAAAACGGCTCTAATGATTTCCTTCAAATTTATACCATGGATAGCTATTCATAAGCCCTATCAAATGACATGAATTTTTTTCTGGGAAAATTGCAGGAGCTCCGTAATATTCTTGAGAAAAATGGCGGATAATTACAAAAAACACCTTTTTCACGATTTCTCAAAAATATCTTGACCGATTTTTTTCAAATTCATACCCTGTATAGTTATTTATCAGTTCTATCAACTGGCAAGAGTCTCCTTTCTGGGAAACCAATGGGGGGCCACCCCATCCCCATCCTTGGGAAATGGACTTAGTAACCTCCTTCTCGTGCATGAGGTAGGTAGGTAGCGCAGTTCATGAAAAGAACACATAGTCGAAATATTTCATGTGTAGAACAGCTGTTTTGACGACTTTAAAAAAAAGACGACTAAAAATCATGGAATTTCACAATTCACACAAAGAAAAAGTACTCTGAAAATAATTATATATACACATATACAGAAGTCTGATCGTAGTTTCAAATATGAGCAAGGAAAGTTGTGTGAGTGTACCACACAAGATTTTCTTCTGTGTGGCGAAAAAAAGCCTTCGCACCACGGGCAAAAATGTTTTTCTGGCTCTCAATATTTTCTAACCGATTTCGAGCCGGAAAAATATCATTTTCTGCTCTAGGTGCGAAATATACTATAACGATTTTAATAATAAACACGTTTTCATTAATTGGGCTCATTCATATTATATTGACGGTTGATTCTCGTTTAAAATAATCAATAATATTGTATTAAGCAATAAATTATATTTTTCAATAATTTCATAACGAATTTCATGATTAAAAATTGAAATTTGATCAAAATATTAAATATTTTGTTCAATTAATTATCAATTCTACATTGTTGAAAGACCATCATAGCAATCAGCTACATAAGCAATTGGCTACATGGTAGCAAAGCGAGAAAGAGATAGCGATATCCGCTTTGTTGAATGATAGACGAAGATAGCAATACCAATGCTAATCAAACACTGTCATTATAACGTGGACCTCACTATAGGATGTGAAGCTGCTGGAAAGAAATGAGACACAAATGCAATTTTGTACAAATTGAAGGTAAACAGCTTGAATGTTGTGACATTATTCTTTATATTTAAATAACGATTAGCCTCCTGCTTGGCATCAGTCGGTAGAGCATGAAATATTTGATATATAATTATAAAATTAGGTCATGGTTTTTTAATAGGATACAGTCTCATAAAAATTTTTATAGGCCCAGGTATGAGCTTCCCCTATAATTCTTGTAATTCATTGAAAAATAAATATATATATATATATATATATGGTTCTTATCCGATAGTGTTGAGGAATTAAAATAAATTGCACACCATAAACAATTTGATACATATATTAACAAATATTGCAAAAAAATAGATCAAGGCAAAAAACATAAAGAGCGATAAAAATATATAATATAAAAATAGAACAATAATTGAAATCAGTAAAATATCACAGGCTAAACATTATACTCTAAATTTATAGCACGAAACGTTACCATGTGCTTTTATTTTAAATCATATGCATCCTTTTGCATTTGGCTGCGATATAAGCTTGCTAATACTTGTCAACTTGGACAATTCAATTAAAAATAGGTTCCTTAGGATCAACTTGATAAATTGGCAACCAATAATCCAAATATATATATTAAAATTCTCTAGTATCTAGTAGATTTCTTTGTAATGAATATATATTTTATCTCAGGGTGCAAGATTCGGCACTTGATGGAAATAGTAGAGCAATTCATCTAGTGAATCAGAGCTACAACAAACTATCGCAAATTATTGCAAAAATTAAAGATCATATGAATATGTTTTAATAGCCTAGATTTTATACTTCTTTGATTTATTAGAATTTTTGAAATGTACTGACTCATTACTCCTCTAATAAAATACCTTTAATACTATATTTACTTGCGCAAGTATTTTTTATTAAATTCTTAATTTATAAGAAAACCCTTTCGACGAGCTAGCTTTGATTATTAGATAAATTCGAAGCACTAAGGGCGCCCATCACTAATTCAATTTTCTCGCTCACGTGTCGAAATCTTCTTATAAGCCGCTGATGTCGATCCAACTCCTGGTGGTCCTGGACTATGGTAGCCGGAATCGTCTCTTCCAAGGGGTTACAAAAATTATTTGAAATTGACTTCTGCTTTATAAGAGCATCACAAAGTCTTTTAAGAAATTTAATAATTCAATCTAACTTTAGCTTTTACAAGTTACAGCAAGGTATTACGCTCTAAAATATTTAGGGTCCTCTCATGGTGGCATTTGGCAGGCGAGTGATGGTTCTCCTTCCTCAATTTTACAATTCTTACTTCCGACTTTCAAATTTACATAAAATTTGAATATCCTAGTCCTCCGCCATTTAAGGTTCAAATAGACCGTACTAAAATATTAAATTATTACTTATGTTGTATGTTTAATAATTTCTTTGCCTTCGGGCCATATCCATAACATAGACTATACAATAATTTTACATAAATCCCAATCATTTATAGAAATATATATAAATATTTTTGAATTGGCATACTATTGCCGCCTATTAACTGCCATTATGTGATTGGTGCATGCAAATTGTTTCAGTATTCATGCGCTTGGTAACCTCCTATTTCCTGGATACATTTAATTATTTTTATTAGGTTTTTTAAGTATGCTCTCTACATGCTAGTTAATATTCTATATACTACTATTTATTTCATGCTTCCTAATAGTTAGCCACGTGACCATTTGTTCTTTCAAATTGCATACCGTTTTGCTGCAATAGATCTCTGCCAAGGGGTTTGGTCAGATTCTACGTTGCTTGGCTCAGTCGATCGTTAGGTCGCCGATCACTGAATGTTTATACTGTGATGAATCTTTCAAATAGATCTCATGAGAAGAGAGAAAAATTGTGATTACCTTTTAAAATGAAAGAATTTGCTAAAGGAATAGTTAGCGACCGAGCGATAAAGCTTACTTATCAGTAACTGTATATTAGATAAGAGTACCGTTCTGTACTGAATATTTTCTAGAAAAATTATTCAATAAAATTATAATTATTCTGCAAATAAAGCACGAATTATTTACGAATTGCTCATTGAATTTGAGGTTACACTTTGTTTACCATCGATCAGATGTTTTTAAAACAGTTCGAACGCAGCTGACTGATTCAAAGTATTGTCAAATGTCATGCTGGCTTCACGCAAGATGTAATACCATTTCTAAAAATTATAAAACTATCAATAAAGGACCAAGAATTTCAAATAAAAAAAAATAAAATGTATGTATTATCGTTGAAATTATTTATTATTTAAGAAATTATATTATATGTCAGGTCTTATTGTAACTAACTAGGTCATAGCATGAACAGTATATTATTGATAAAACGGCAGAAATTAATTATAACAGTCTCAAACCTAATAAAAATTGTATAAGAATATTAATTTATAATGGTTACTTCAACTGAACCACATGGTAATTAATCTCTTTGGCAAGCCTAAGCCAATCATAGTGCATAGAAATAGCACCAAAAAGGTGATCGTTTGAAAGCAACACATGTTAATCTACTATCAGACAACAAACCTGTCTTATCATATACGCTAGCACATGTACATTGTATGAGAGGAACTATGTCTAGAAGATTAAGCAGTTTTAAGAATTACATAAATTGAATTATTATTGTAATTAAAGGAATTATATTCTACTGCTTGCCACTGACGTCATGTCTACGTCACAATCGTTCTACCAATGGCAAATTTTTATGCAAATTATTACATCGAGATTCTCAGAAGAAAGGTCTAGCCAAGAAGCTTAGAGAAAAAAGACAGCACTTCCCTTTTGAAATCCTCACCGTTCAGATCTCTTTATAGTTACCAAGACCTATTCGTAAAAATTTCTTGTTCGATTTTATATGTTCTATTTGTGAGCCGATATTTTAGGCCAATCTGTTTGTTATTTGTAAATTTATTTTTCATAAATCGATAAATTTAAAAGTTTAAAGTAAATTATCCCTCAATTAATTCGGTGAAGGAGATATTTAAATTAAAATTCCACACGTGCTGAAACCGAAGCCTGGATTGCTGCCGATCAAACGATTTTTGATCTAAAGAAGAAAACCACGACCGCCAAGGAAATTCACGTGAGTTATAAGTTTTAAAAGGGGCCCCAATCTACGCTTCGAAAATATTTCAGTGCAGAAAGATATAAAATTTTCTTCGTTAAATTACTGGCCACGCCGACAAGCGCTTTTAGTTATTAAGAGCCTAGAATTTATTCCTATTGAATTTATAAGAACTTGTAGTTGATTAGCTATCCTCCGCTGCCAGAACCACGACCCCGAGCATTTTTAAAAAATATTTTTTATAATTCATTTTTCACTATTTTTTCAAACTGTTAAATTTTATCAATTGTAAAATTCTGTCGAATCACGCATGGTATCATGCAAGCACAAGAAAATTTTTAACTATTCTGTTAATGCTAAATTATTATCAACCTGTAAATCAAATTCTGAATCTGCACTGTATGATCATATATTTTATTATAATATATTTCAGTTTTGTTAATTCGCTTTCTGAGTTCGATTATTTCTTAAGCCTGTCAATTATTGTGTCTGATACGTTCTATACCATCAAGAACCGATCGAATACGATCATTAGAATATTGAA
>NC_052512.1:15685704-15795704 GCF_014356525.2 Nilaparvata lugens
CAGAGGAAGTTAACAGAAGGTCAAGGACAAAAAGAAGGCTTTCCGAAGATACACTGGGTCTGGAAGAAATGAAGATTGGCTGAAATACATAGAGTGCAGGAATCAAGCAAAGAGGGCTGTCAAAGATTCAAAGAAGAAGGCATGGAGGAGTTTGGGAAAGAAATAGATGAAAAAAACTATAGAATAATGTGAAAAATTTTGGACAGGTTGCAAAAGTCTGGAGGAAAGTTTGGAAAGCAGGCAAGGTTATTAAGAATAAGGAAGGTCAGCTGGTGACAACCATCAAGATGTGCTTGAAACATGGAGAAGTTTTTTGAAGACAAGTTCAATGAGATAGGGTGGTGCAAGAAGTGAATTTGGAGTTGGATGACAATGCTCATGAAGTACATCAGATGGATGCTGGAATAACAAAGGATGAGGTGAGGGAGGCGTTCAAAGGTTAAAGAATGGGGAAAGCAGCAGGAATTGATAATATTCAAGCTGAATATTTGAAGAAAGGGGGTGAATGTCTCTTAGATGACTCACTGAGTTATTGCAGCAGGTTTGGGAACAAGGTACAATTCCAAAAGAATGGGAACAAATATTATAGTTCCACTCCACAAAAAAGGAATACCACTGATTGTGAAAAACTACCGAGCAGTTTGCTTATCTTCAGTGGTATGTAAAGTGTACACTCGATATTAGAGAGAAAAGACTGCGAAGTGTGGTGGAAGAACAGCTAGAGGAGGAACAGTGTGCATTTAGGCTGGCAGGCAGACGCAAGACCACATCTTCTCAATAGATCGATCTGCTCAAAATCTATTGAAAAAGGCAAGCAAGTATATCTGGCGTTCCTGGACCTGAGAGCCGCATTTGATACAGTATCAAAAAAACCTTATGGGAGAATTGGCTGCTAAGAATGTGCCACAAAAATTACAGCGTGCTATTAAAAGTGTCTTCAATAATGTCACTGCAGTGGTTAGAACGTGTGGACAGATATCAGGACCTCTGCAAATGAGAAGGGGGATAAAACAGGGGGACAGCTTGAGTCCACTATTATTCACCATGGTAATGGATGAAATCCATAAAATCTGCAAATGAAGAACGGGGAGAATGACAGTCGGACACTGGTCCGAGTAAGTCAAGAAATTAAAACTACGAAACAACTTTAAAAATTTACCAACCTAATCAGGCCATCCGCCTCATGTCACAGTCATCACAGGAAAAATCGCCTGGTATCATCTGCACAACTGAAAAACAGAAACAAGAATTATATTATCCACAGAAAATAATTATAAATTAGAAATAACATGAAATTAGTAGTGAATAGGAGGAAAGAAAATAAACAAAGTTTATTTGGAAAAATATGTAAATCTAACCTCGAAATACAGAATCGATAGAAAAATCTATTCAGAACCAAAGCCTGTTCGATAATTTTCTTCGTCACACCAACCAATGTGTGCGAAATCATAGAGTCAATGTTAATGGAATCAAAGCAATATCGTTGTTAATTAATGTAACCTATTATTTAATGTGAAATTATAAGCAAAAAACGCAACCAAAAATATATATTTATGTTAAATTGCACGAAATGCGCATGTTCTATGTCATATAAATGTATCTCTAAAAAAGCTAAAAAGAAATGAAATTCTTACTTCAAATGTGAAATTTTTACTGTTGCATCAAAAGATCATGAATTGAAATTCAAATTGATAAATGTAATCTTGAAGACATAATATTTGCAATCAGCATTTGATAAAAACCAAAGAAACCATTTCAAGTGTAACCCTGTTCGTACACAACATACTAAGCGTAAAAAAGGAATTGCTCGAGTCAAACGGTAGACGATTGTCAAGTCACCGAAGTAAAATCACACTCTCACCCAATTTATGTAAAAGCCAGAACAAAGAGTAGAAACCTGTAATAACCATGAAAAATGATGAAAATCTATATTTGTTGCAAATACTGTTCGAATCTTAAGAAGTAATATGTGAAATTTTGTATATTTGTTATAGTTATGGGTCTGCTCATAAGCCACCCGTGAATGGAAGTTGTGGAGTTGTTTTAATGAAGGATCCAAAGAGACCTCATTAATTATTGTATTTCGATGTATCCAATGGAAGGAACAATCAATATTTTTTCTCGTAGCAAAAGTGCACGATATATCGTTTTTAGTGTTAAGTGTTGAGTTTTCGTAGAAGTAAGGAGATGAAATGGTGTATCATCACAATATCGGATTTTTTCAAATAGTCATTGTTTCGACTCGTCTCCCAATTACCTATTAAAATATCTGGGGGCTTTTGTGTGATGAATCTTTCAAATAGATCTCATGAGAAGAGAGAAAAATGTGATTACCTTTTAAAATGAAAGAATTTGCTAAGGAATAGTTAGCGACCGAGCGATAAAGCTTACTTATCAGTAACTGTATATTAGATAAGAGTACCGTTCTGTACTGAATATTTTCTAGAAAAATTATTCAATAAAATTATAATTATTCTGCAAATAAAGCACGAATTATTTACGAATTGCTCATTGAATTTGAGGTACACTTGTTTACCATCGATCAGATGTTTTTAAAACAGTTCGAACGCAGCTGACTGATTCAAAGTATTGTCAAATGTCATGCTGGCTTCACGCAAGATATAATACCATTTCTAAAAATTATTAAAACTATCAATAAAGGACCAAGAATTTCAAATAAAAAAAAAAATAAAATGTATGTATTATCGTTGAAATTATTTATTATTAAGAAATTATATTATATGTCAGGTCTTATTGTAACTAACTAGGTCATAGCATGACAGTATATATTGATAAAACGGCAGAAATTAATTATAACAGTCTCAAACCTAATAAAAATTGTATAAGAATATTAATTATTAATGGTTACTTCAACTGAACCACATGGTAATTAAATCTCTTGGCAAGCCTAAGCCAATCATAGTGCATAGAAATAGCACCAAAAAGGTGATCGTTTGAAAGCAACACATGTTAATCTACTATCAGACAACAAACCTGTTTATCATATACGCTAGCACATGTACATTGTATGAGAGGAACTATGTCTAGAAGATTAAGCAGTTTTAAGAATTACATAAATTGAATATTATTGTAATTAAAGGAATTATATCTACTGCTTGCACTGACGTCATGTCTACGTCACAATCGTTCTACCAATGGCAAATTTTTATGCAAATTATTACATCGAGATTCTCAGAAGAAAGGTCTAGCCAAGAAGCTTAGAGAAAAGACAGCACTTCCCTTTTGAAATCCTCACCGTTCAGATCTCTTTATAGTTACCAAGACTATTTGTAAAAATTTCTTGTTCGATTTTATATGTTCTATTTGTGAGCCGATATTTTAGGCCAATCTGTTTGTTATTTGTAAATTTTTTTCATCAATCGATAAATTTAAAAGTTTAAAGTAAATTATCCCTTAATTAATTCGGTGAAGGAGATATTTAATTAAAATTCCACACGTGCTGAAACCGAAGCCTGGATTGCTGCCGATCAAACGATTTTTGATCTAAAGAAGAAAACCACGACCGCCAAGGAAATTCACGTGAGTTATAAGTTTTAAAAGGGGCCCCAATCTACGCTTCGAAAATATTTCAGTGCAGAAAGATATAAATTTTCTTCGTTAAATTATGGCCACGCCGACAAGCGCTTTAGTATTAAGAGCCTAGAATTTATTCCTATTGAATTTATAAGAACTTGTAGTTGATTAGCTATCCTCCGCTGCCAGAACCACGACCCGAGCATTTTTAAAAAATATTTTATAATTCATTTTTGACAATTTCAAGTGATTAGTGAGAGTTATTTTATTATTCAATTTGGTTTTTATATAATCTAAATTATATATATATTTTCTGTTTTCAAATGTTTGAACAGAAAATTGAACCTGAATTCAAGTGTATGGAACATAACCTACTTTCTAAACTATTTATAGTGTATAAATCAAAATTCGGGAAAAAACAGTTTTGGGCTGTGCCTGTTAGTACTTCCCCAATCATTTTAAAGAATTGTGTTCGGTTTATCAAAAGTCAATAAATAAATAAATAAATAACGAGCAAAGCTTGGTGCCCCGATATTGAATTATAAAGCCGAATTCCTGCACTCTTCACCCCCCTCTCATACATACTAGTTCGATGAATGTCGTCTCTGAGGTTTTGTATTGTATGAGTGGAACAACTCTCCTGCATTGAACCTATCTTTAAAATACTAAAAATTATTGTACTTACCTATAAAATAGGTGGCAATTTCTTCAACAATAGTTGAAGATATTCTACGATGGGAAGAAAAAGTATTTAGAAGAAATTGTTTGTTTATTTTCAATATTATTACCTATTTATTGATTGAATTTTCAGAAAACAAATTGGCGAAAATCACCCGCAACCCGAACAATGCCAAAGAAGCTGAGATCAGCTGGTCGCCCGACTATGAACAGCAGAAAGAGATCTCCAAGGATGGATTGAAGGGACGTCTCATAATCGAGTACGATGTCGACAGAAAGAAACATCCGTCTCAGATCTTAGTAAGATACCAATAATTAACTCTGTCTTCCAATAAAGATGTTTATGATATCCTATATGGAATGGAGAACCTATAGCGAGGTCCACGCTATTCTGAGTAGTAGGATATTTTTATAGTTATTTCAACTCCCTTATTCTCAACCACATTTCTAAATCTATATTCAAAGTGTCCATGGGTTAAACAGATTACAGTATATCTATAGTTATTCTATAGTGAGGTATATCACTACCTCCGTAAACAAAGCCATAATGCATTCTGGTGACGTCAGCACAGGTAGGGCTCCTACACCAATAAAAATGTGTTGATTTCAGCTGGTCTATATCAGCTATAGTGAGATCCACGTTATAATGACAGTGGATTGAGATAGGAGAACAGCGTTGCCGATTCTCTGCCTTGATTAATTATCTTTCTACATTGTCAAAAACAGATTTGGCATCGTTGTGGAGCAAGAAAAGGATAGTACTACCTACTTTGTCGAATAATAGACAACGATAGCAACACCGAAGTTGATCAAATACTGTCATCATAACGTGGACCTTACTATAGTGTTTTTATTGGTGTAGGAGCCCTAACTGTGCTGACGTCACACGAAAGCACTATGGCTTTGAGTCTACGGAGGTGGTGGGTATATACGCTATGATGACAGTGGAGGAAGAAACGAGAACAGCATCGCTGATTCTCTGTCTTGTCATTGCCTTCTGTAGAGGATATCTGATTCCGGTAATATCTGATGTAATATTTACTGTTCATTCTTGTACAAAATAATCAATTACATTTTATTCGCCAAGAAAATATATTATTCAAATAAATTTTCATAATAGAGTTTTGTTAAATTATTTTCAGATAGAAGACGGCCATTTCGTCCATTTCTTTGCGCCAGCCGAGCTTCCTCCTCTGCGAAAACAGGTGGTGTTTGTACTGGACATCAGTGGATCCATGTTCGGAGAGAAAATCAAGCAGCTGAAGGATGCCATGCTCAAGATTCTGTCCGATCTCAACCCGCAGGATCACTTCAGTATTGTACTGTTCTCTGATAATGCCTATGTAAGTACCATTGAAAAACATGTATTTGTGATATTAGATCAGTAACAATAGGGAACAATTAAATATTACAGACGAGACGACCCAGGATCGTGTGAACTGGCAACTGCGTGTTAGGAGAGCCGACCCCAAATAATGGGAATAAGGCAGCAAGAAGAAGATAGTGAATTATTAAGGGCCGTTTGCACAGTCAAAGCTTAAACCGAATTTAATCAGCTGGAGGCTTGAACTCAAAATGAATTACATGATAACGAACGAGACTTGATATTATGGATTTAATTCAGTTTAAAGGTGCGTACAGATTTACGCGCTGCGAACATGAGCAATTCACTTTTAATCAGCTGATGCCAAGCTTTTTATATCTGTATCTTACCGTTTTTGTAAAAATACAGATATAGTAAGCTGATTAAAAGTGAATCGCTCATGTTTGCGGCGCGTATATCTGTACGCACCTTTAGATGAAATGTGTTATTTAGTTTAAACTGTCACTTTGCAAACGGCACTAATATTATAAAAATATAGTTGTTGAGTAACTGTGACTCAGGTCATCCTGGTATATCTGATACAATATTAATTGTTGATTATTGTTAATAGTGATCAGTTATATCAAATATATTCTAATCATAATTACCAAGGAAATATAATATATTTTCATTATTTTAATGATGAATTTTCATAATTGAGATAAAATATTCTGGTACCGGTAATTCATTACATTTCTTCAATGCATACAAACGATTTGGCAACGGTGTAGAGTAGAAAAATGACAGAACTAAGAGCTAAAGGATAGAGGATAGAGCTTTGCTTGATTTTAGAATTCTCATGTAGCCTTATACACTTGTATATCATAATATTGTACAATATACTTCGATGCTAAAATAGATAAATCAAGCTAAATTGTAATATGTGTCACTTCATATGCGACTGTTGGCCTCAGTAACTACTTTTTAGCACTATTTTTGTATTCAATTTTTATTTCACCATTTCAAACAGGTCTAGTACCTCGAGATGCAAATAGTCTATTGGCATTTCATCTTATTTTGTAATAGTATTTTCCCTTGTTGTAAAATTTGTATTGCTTTTATTATGTATTTCTAAGATGTTGTAGTTTTTTTATTTCTGCCAAACATTTCATTTCATTTCAACACGGACAAATCATCCAGGCAGGGAGAATTTATTCATGTAATTTATAACACTTTTATATTTTGTGAATATGTAATATTTTATGAATAAAACAATTTGAATTTGAATTTATGTAATATTTTTTGAATTTTATTATTATTTACTGTGCTAGCCCTCGATAAAATGCATATTCAGATAGTTCATATTAAAATTATTCTTGTTCATATTAAAATACTAAAATACAATAGTTAAACTTATATACTCGATATAGTATTTAAAAGACCAAGGTAGCAAACCAATGGTCATCAGTTACTAACTTTAACTCTAACTAACCTGAATGTCAATATAGATTTGTATCCTATTCAGTGGAAGTCTGGCATTCAGCGTAGTATATTTCATTTGATAACTCGTTTCCAAAATAATTATTCCACTGAACAATTATTTAAATTTTTACCTTTTTAATACTTGTTCTATCTACAGGTATGTTCTAAAGCTAAGACGGCACTAATAAAAAAGATGAATAATTTAATATAAATACTTGTTCCATTTACAGGTGTGGTCCAAAGCTAAGACTGCAGTAATGAAAAAGATTCTTGATGAAGGTTTCTACAATCTTGACAACGAAACTCTAGCCATCTTGGATGACCACAGAAACGAAATTCTCCAGGCCACTCCTGATAACGTCAAAACTGCAAAGGAGTTCGTCGAATTGATTAAGCCAACTACATGTGAGTTCAATTAGGGCAAATAATATCAAAATTACAGAACATGGCTGGTTCTATTAATATCAAATCATAATGACTTGTATTGACGAGTCCAGCAATAATTAATAACTTTGTTGTAGTTTAGACACTGTGTTACATTTGTAAATATTTTATGAAAAACACTTACTTTTCATGGCGAATTGAGTTATGCTCACTCCTGAGGAGGAGCCTCATCAGCCTTCATCAGCTCCTCCTAAGGAGTGAAATTCATAACTCAATTCGCCATGAAAAGTGAGTGTTTTTCATAAAATATTTACAAATGTAACACAGTGTCTAAACTACAACAAAGTTATTAAATAGTGTTTCGTCATGGGAAGCAACATCAATAATCAACAGCTAAGATGAGTCAACACTTTTATACCCATGCAAGTATGAACTTTTTGTTATAATTGACTCTCCTGTCAATGAACAGACTTTAGTTAGGTGCTCATAACTAATATTATTTATTTAATAACATAATATTATTTATATTATATCTAATGTTAAATCATCAAATACAACCATCTTCAGCCGAAGTTCACTCTGTGCAAACCTTAGTTTGCAGCATTGCTCTTATAGATGTTAGAGACTCAATTTTATAAGGCCCTAATCATAGAGTGCGCTAGAGTATTATTTATGTTGTTGGTGTGTACGCACCGTAGTTTTGTGTTAACGCGCCTTAGCTAGCGACGTAATAGCGAACAGGGTTTTTTATGCGTTGCCCTTTTGTTATGTGTGTATTTTGCAATTTGCGATGCGTTTATTAAAAGTATCAAACGAATTCAAGTGTTTTCTTTATTTAGTTGAGAATGAGTATAAATAGTGAGTACCCTAATATAGAGTACATCAGTGCTGCAGATTTCAAAGATTCTAGAGAGCATGTAAGCTAATAATATTGTGTGAGGGAAAGGACGGAAAAGAGAGCATATGCGTTTTCGAGATCCAGTGAAATACAAACATATATAAACATCTAAACATATAAACATAAAAACATAAGCTGCTCGTTTAATAGTATAGAATATCACTGGATGGTTATCTGGTTATTTCTATATTTTTATATTTGGTTTATAATGTTCAACGGATCTCGGAAACGGCCCTAACGATTTTCACGAAATTTGGAACATAGTAGGTTTATGATATAAAAATTCGATTGCACTAGGTCTCATCCTTGGGAAAACTCGCTGAACGACATTAAAAGGATAATTCATCCTTGGCTGAAACAGCTGAGACTTTCGTCGTCTGTGGATGGTAACAAGTGAGCGAGTGATTCTGTGGAAAATCAAAATATCGCATCCCCGAAATTCATAAGCTGACGTATAGCCACCTGTAAAATATAAACACGATCATTTTATAGAATTGTGTTTTGTTTATCAATAAATAAAAATAAGAGCTTGTTCACATGACAGCGATTTACGCTCGGTTTGCCAGCCTCGTACACATGACAGCGATTCATGAGCGGTTTGCGTTCGGTTATGATAAATAATTACTAGGTACAACATCTAAGTACTCAATCTTTATCACTATATTACTCTTAAACATATATTACTGCTCTGATCGAAACCGCTCGGTTGACTGAAGACATGTGTACGCTCTCATGCCTGCTCTAGTATATCGAGCCGCCCGGCAACCGACCGACAACTGAGCGGTTGGACTGGAAACTACAACCGCCGCGATTCGCCGGCGACTACTAAAACCGAGCGATGCATGTGTACGGCACCATGTGTTTCCCTATACTTGGCAACCGCTCGGTTGGTCAACCGCGCGACAACCGAGCGTAAATCGCTGTCATGTGAACAGGCTCCAACGAGTGGAGCTTGGTGCCCCGATATTCATTTATAACATTGCATTTATTATATTTATATAACAGTATTATCAATTCTACATTGTTTGAAGATGATCTGGCAACAGAGCGAAGCGAGAAAGAGATAGCGCTATCCGCTTTGTTGAATGATAGACATAAGGATAGCAATACCAAGGTTACTGACATTATAGGTAAGGAAAGTATTGCTTTCCGAAAAAACTTAAGGTACCCCAATTTCGAAATTTCTATACATTTCAAGGTCCCCTGAGTCCAAAAAAGTGGTGTTTGGGTAATGGTCTGTACGTGTGTGTGTGTGTGTGTGTCTACTTTATATCTCACCTCACAATCGAAGGAATGACTTGAAATTTGAAACTCAAGGTCCTTACAATATAAGGATCCGACACGAACAATTTCAATCAAATGCAATTCAAGATGGCGGCTAGAATGGCAAAAAAGTTGTCAGAAACAGGGTTTTTAGCGATTTTATCGAAAACGGCTCCAACGATATAGATCAAATTTATACCTAGAATAGTCATTGATAAGTTCTATAATTTGCCACAAGTCTCATATCTGTAAAAATTTCAGGAGCTTCGCCTCATCTATGCAAAGTTTGATTTTAGATTCCCAATTATCAGGCTTGAGATACAATTCAAACAAAAAATTCCAAGTGAAAAAGATTGAGCGTGAAAATCTCTTCAATTGATGATCAGTAACATTTTCACCCAAAATTGAAAATAAGCTCGAAATTCAAGAAAATGTGATTATTTAATTACAAACTGTTGGCAACTGTTGATTATATTAGACCATTCACTATGAAGAGATAGCGGACCTCGTGTGTCCCCAGCGTTATAGTCCTGTCACCAGCTGGCTTAATAGTAGACTTGAGATGCGCGTGAACAATAACGTCAGGTGATCAATTTCCATAACGGCAAGGAAAGTTGTGTGAGTGCGCCACACCAGATTTTTTTAAATAATAATAATTATCATCATCTTCAAGTCACATGAAGAAAATAACACTCCAACACAACAACATGTATCGGCCTATAGCGACGTAATAGCGAACAGGGTTTTTTATGCGTTGCCCTTTTGTTATGTGTGTATTTTGCAATTTGCGATGCGTTTATTAAAAGTATCAAACGAATTCAAGTGTTTTCTTTATTTAGTTGAGAATGAGTATAAATAGTGAGTACCCTAATATAGAGTACATCAGTGCTGCAGATTTCAAAGATTCTAGAGAGCATGTAAGCTAATAATATTGTGTGAGGGAAAGGACGGAAAAGAGAGCATATGCCTTTTTGATGGAATCAGCATAAAAACGGCAAAAGTGTACTCCTATTATTGAAATAGAATTGACCATAAAGCCCCGTGCTGCAAATTGAGTTTTGCACAGACTGCAGTTACCTGAGACTCATATTTCTATTATATTTATGTGTTTTCATTCTATATTTTGTAAATTTGAAGTTTGTTTCATGTTTTTACGGAAGTTTTATTATCAATTTAATATATATAAATCAGTATATTAATATATATTATATAAAATTAATATAAATATAAACAGGATACACACTTAAAAACTTACATTTAAACGAGAATTTTCGGGGGATGGGCCCTGGGATTTGTCAATCAACCAGGAAGTGAAGTGGTGCAGATTTGAACATTCAAATGATTGAGAATGTTCAAATCTGCACCACTTCACTTCCTGGTTGACTCCTCACTTCACTTGACTTCCTCTGTCACTTGATAGAGGGGGCCCAGCCCCCGAAAATTCTCGTTTAAATGTAAGTTTTTAATTGTTTTTAATCTATCCGTGTCGTGTGTATCCTGTTTATATTTATATTATAAAACTTTAAAGTGTTTTCTGTTGAGTGCTACAAATTTATATAAAATTAATACCTATTTATCAAATTTTTAATTATTTGTTTTATTATGATTTATAGTTTTATATTGATAATTTGGTGTAGAAATTGAAATGGACATAACCTACATACTATTTGGACGATTTGATACAAAATTGGGAAATAGAAGAAGTTTTGGGCAATAGTCTGTTTTTCTTGTTCGACTATTGTATTGTTTGCTCTATCCAATAAATAAATATTTGATATACTGTATTATCAAACAAAATTTTATTCAGCTAAAGTTCACTTTTTGTTTATTCTTCACAGCAACCAACATAATTGATGGCCTGAGAAAGGGATTGAAGCTGGTGAAAGAAGGAAAGGAAACACTGGATACCACCAAAGAGCCATCCCAGCCTATCATGTTCTTCTTGACTGATGGAGAACCCAATGTCGACTTGACAGATCCCGTGGAGATTGTCAATGAAACCAGCACACTCAATGAACAACTCAAGTGAGTAATCATTCATTTATTTACAATAATTGATTACAAAATTCGGGATTGATTGATTAATCTCTTCATTATTCTTCACATCCTAAATATAAATATACTAAACAAAAGTATCAGGTTCTTTACCAAGAGCTAAAGGTCATATTGTGATGGATACCTACCTATATCGAATGAAAATAGGTAATTGAAATTGTCACAATCACTACAATAATTACTTATAACTAGCATGTAACCCGTGCTCTGCAAGGGTCTATTTCAAAACTTGACCTACCGTAATGAAATCTTGAAGAATTGAAAATATACCTATAACCATCCCCGTTTAATTAAGAATCTATATGAAACATTTGAAGTTAATCAGACCAGTAGTTCAGATGTGATGATGCGTGAAACATATTTTTTTTAATCCCGTACTTGTATAAGCCAGTTCTTTTTTTTATTATAGTATAGATGATTAATTACAAAATTCGGGATTGATTGATTAATCTCTTCATTATCCTTCACATCCTAAATATAAATATACTAAACAAAAGTATCAGGTTCTTTACCAAGAGCTAAAGGTCATATTGTGATGGATACCTACCTATATCGAATGAAAATAGGTAATTGAAATTGTCACAATCACTACAATAATTACTTATAACTAGCAGGTAAGGCGTATTGCTGCAATGTTTTCCATAGCTCACTTCTCACTATGCTATCGAAGGCTTGCTTGAAGTCAATAAATAAAATATGTAAATCCAGGTCATGCTCATAAAACTTTTCTGCGATTTGCCGGATTGTAAAGATTTGATCTGCTGTTGCCCTTTCTGGCCGGAATCCGCATTGATATTCTCCAAGCACTTGTTCTGTGTAGGCCTTAATTCTATTGTTAAGAATACTTGATAAGACTTTATAAGCCACACTGAGAAGAGTTATTCCACGATAGTTATTACAGTCCAGTTTATCGCCTTTTTTATAAATGGACATATTATACCTATGTTCCAATCTTGAGGCATAGTTTCATCTCTCCATATCATACTTATCAGCTCATGTATTCTCTTGACTGTGTCATCACCACCATACTTTATCATTTCTGCTGATATATTATCTTGGCCACCTGCCTTTCCATTCTTTAGGTGCTTTACAGCCATTTCTGTTTCCTCTAATGTTGGCCCTGCAACAAACTCCGCTTCAATACTAAGTGGCTCCCCTGTTCCTTCATGTACATTCTCCTCATTGATATCTGTTACTGTTAACAGTTCTCTGAAATGCTCTGCCCATCTCTCCATGATATTATCCTCTCCATTCAAAACTCTCCCTCTTTTGTCTTTGCAGGTAGTATTTCATTAGCAATGGTATTGCTATCCTTGTCTATCATTCAACTAAGCGGATAGCGCTATCTCTTTCTCGCTTCGCTCTGTTGCCAGATCATCTTCAAACTTTGCTCTGTTGCCTGATCGTCTTTTAACAATGTAGGATTGATGATAATTAATCAACAAAATAATGCATCTTGATTCTGGAAATTCATTATGAAATTATTGAAAAATATCATTTCTTGCTTAACAAGATATAATCGATTATTTTAAACGTGAATGAACAATAATTGAATATCGGGGCACCTCACTTCGCTCGTTATTTATTTATTGACTTTTGATAAACCGAACACAATTCTTTGAAATTATTGGGGTAGTACTAACAGGCACAGCACAAAACTGTTTTTCCCGAATTTTGATTTCTACACTATAAATAGTCCAGAAAGTAGGTTATGTTCCATACACTTGTATTCAGGTTTGATTTTCTGTTCAAACATTTGAAAACAAAAAAATTATAATTAAGATTATATACAAACCAAATTGAATAACAAAATAACACTCACTAATCACTTGAAATTGTCAAATAATGATCAACTTTCAAAATTATGATATACTCTAATTTAGGAGGATTATCATGTCATGTCAACAAATCAGATTATGCTGATCAATCATTTTTATTTTTTGGAAATTATTGTACTGATTTGTTAAGTTCATTTACTTTTGTTTGTAAATTGTCAGTGTTATGAATAAATTTCAATTTCAATTTCAAATCGATTAAAAATTTTCCAGCTAGATAAAATTTATCGCTGATTGATTATGATTACACAGCTGAAAATAATTATTCTGTCTTTCTCCCACACAGGCACACGCAACTTCTGTTATCGAGAGACGACGAAATTATCATCTGTTTTCCAAGGATGAATTATCCTTCTAATGTCGTTCAGCGAGGTTTCCCAAGGATGAGACCTAGTTCAATCGAATCTTTATATCATAAACCTACTATGTTCCAAATTTCGTGAAAATCGTTAGAGCAGTTTTTTGAGATGCGTGAAACATATTTTTTTTAATCCCGTACTTGTATAAGCCAGTTCTTTTCTTTATTATAGTATAGATGATTAATTACAAAATTCGGGATTGATTGATGTATAGCTTCATTATGCTTCACATTTTAAATATAAATATACTAAACAAAAGTAAGGCTCTTTACCAAGAGCTGAAGGTCATATTGTGGTGGATACCTATATTGAATGGAAATAGGTACTTGAAATTGTCACTATTACTACAACAATGATTATTATTCAACGAAAATCCAAATTAAATGCTGTAAATCACTCCGAAGACAGATATTTGAATATCAAAGATTATTTATCTTCTTCTATATAATAAGAGAGAGTAGGGTTGTGTTTGTTCGCATCAAAACATGTCAACTTGTGGATTGCATACCGGGAATGATTTAGATCTTCAAATTTTGCACATAGATTCTAAAAATATCAATCTCGTGCACCTCGGAGCCCGAATTTCAATTTTCCTTCTAGATTTTTTAGAATTGATGTCGAAATTTAATTCATGGGACATGAATACATACCATAATATGTTCTAGACCATAAATCTAGAAGATTGATCTAGTGAGACTACCTCTTCGAAACAGATGGTTAAAATTTGTAATTAGATTAATAGCCAGTCCAATTTTGCCAGGTTGGCATTAAGTTGAGGAAGGTTGCTAAACAAGAGTTATGTCACTTTATTTTGTTAGTACCAAGTTGAGGAACATAAATTTATACTATAATAAAGGAAAGATCTGGTTTATACACTTAGGGAAATTATGTTTGACGCATCATCACGTCTAAATTACTGGACTGAAATCAACTTTCAATTTCGCATATAGTTTCTTGATTAACTGAGGAAGGTTCTATGTCTACTTCAAACTCTTCAACATAGGCCTACCACTCAGTCAAATTTCAGTTTGTCAAGTTTTTAATTAGACCCTTGCGGAGCACGGGCTACCTGCTAGTATAATAATAAAACAAGGAACACATTTTTGTTTTGCATGATTGTCAACCATTAGTAAATTATAGTGGTGACAATTTTATTTATTTATTTACAACAATATGGGATATATCTCATTACTTAGATAAAAGTTTGAAGTAAGCTTGAACGAGACTCCCCACCAACAAAACGCCATACAAATTTAATTCAAGTGTACGGTAGTAGGCCTATTCAAATAAACTATTTTTATTGCAATTATATTTTTCCTTATTTTTCTAATCAGGACACCAATCTACTCTTTGGCATTTGGTCAGGGGGCTGACATAACTTTCCTGAAGAAATTGTCAAAGGCTAACCACGGATTCGCAAGGAATATCTACGAGGGGTCAGATGCAACTCTACAGCTCAACAATTTTTACAAAGAAATCTCCTCTCCTCTTCTGGCCAACGTCACATTCATCTATCCTCCTGGTGAAGTAAGTTTCATTAAAATTAGGCTAACAATAATTCAGCTTTATCAATCAACTATAGTGAGGTCCACGTTATAATGGCAGTGGAGAAAGATAGGAGAAAAACGTTGCCGATCGTCTGTCTTGTCAATGCCATCTATAGACGGTACGATAGCTGATACAGGTCTATTGATGTAATATTAGAATATTCCCTAAAGTCTATTTAAATTAAAAATGAATGACTTGTGAAAGGAATTGAGAGGTCTATTCAGTTTATAATTAAAACTTTGGATGAACAATTTTTTCTAGAATTCGATTACCTGTTGACTAGATTGTTTGTATTTCTGAATCTGAGTCAACAATAAATACGAAGATGATAGACAATGATATCAACATAAAGAGAATGCAAAACTGTCGACTTGAATCTTAGACTTCACTTCGCTCGGTCAATTAAACGAAAATCCAAATTAAATGCTGTTATCCACCCCGAAGACTTCTGCTACTGCAAATATTGACAACAGGTAACAGCTAGATGGAATTTCGATGAGCGCTACTATTCTAAAATGATTTGTCTAGCTGTTTACCCTGTAGTCAATATTTGCAGTACCAGAAGTCTTCGGGGTGAATTACGGCATTTAATTTGGATTCTCGTTTAATAATAATAATTTATTCGTTAGCATTCTAATAATTGCAATATATCAGTAATTTCCATCTGTAAACCAAATTCAACTCAACGTTCTAGCGTTAAAAATAAATACGAATAGCAATAAAATAACATGATGAATAATTTATACAGACAGAGACAGAAGAGCTTACAATAATATTGAGCAATGAAATATACGAATATTGAGGTATTACTCAATGTCTTGAAACGGTGAGGTTTGGACCTCTAGAAGTCCATTCTCAGAGAGGGTATCTCAGAGATTACATTAGATCAGAGTTTTAGATTGGAATTCTTCATTTATGTGTGTTACAATATTTACTGACTTATACACCAATTTACATCTTATTGTATTGCTAATTACTCAACGAATTTTACAAAGAATAAAAAATTAATCGATGAGAATAAAATTGAATACAATTAGAATAACGAAAGTATAATATTGTGATGTAACTTCATAAATCGGCGGTGTTTCAACAAATAATTGTCGATTCTCTGAAAAGGATACAGAATAATATCCTTTCCATCAACACACAATCGGGAGAGGGAGAGAGCGAGTGAGAAAGAGAGTGTGATTGCCTTTATTAAGTGCGGATATAGGACTCTAGGTCCTCTCTGCCACACAACCCTTCAAGGGAGTGTGAGAGAGAGAAGCGTGAGGGAGAGAAGCGTGAGAGAGTGTGAGTGGGTTGAGAAAAAAAACTGATGAGAGGCCGAGATATATTATTTGTTACTGATATACTGATCCTCTTCTGACAAACGAGACAGTTTCGACAGGTCATTTTTCGCCCACAAAATAAGAGATCAAGGGTATCTTCTTCTCGATCAAAATTCTGATCTTCCCGGCACTCCGACAAAATCCTCTCCAGTTTTTTTTCGTTCCTTATATCTACTTCCTTTGCTCACCTATATATTATTAGTTATTGCATCACTATTCGCTGTGAGAACTTCAGAACAGTGGGGCCAACGATTCTTGTTTTCTATTGGCTGATGCAATTGGAGGCCATTTTGGCTCCCCTGATTTCACCAGGTTTTATCAACAACAAAATCACTCGTTCAAAGCGAGTATGAGCTTCATCTTCCTCTTCTTCTTCTTCTTCTTCTCTTCTTCTTCTTCTTCTTCTTCTTCTTCTTCTTCTTCTTCTTCTTCTTCTTCTTCTTCTTCTTCTCTTCTTCTTCTCTTCTTCTTCTCTTCTTCTTCTTTTTTTTCTCTTCTTCTCTTCTTCTTCTTCTTCTTCTTCTCTTCTTCTTCTCTCTTCTCTTCTTCTTCTTCTTCTTCTTCTCTTCTTCTTCTTCTTTACTCGAAATACTGGCGATCTTGGAGATACTCTCAATCCAAACCTTGAGACAACAAGTCTTTTGAAACTTTTAAGGTTCGTACAGATTTACGCGCCGCGAACATGAGCAATTCACTTTTAATTAGCTGATTCCAAGCTTTTTATATCTGTATCTTACTGTTTCTGTAAAAATACAGATATAATCAGCTGATTAAAAGTGAATTGCTCATGTTCGCGGAGCGTATATCTGTAAGCACCTTTAGGCTCAACTCACACTCACGCGACTCAGGTCAAGAAGAGATTCGACTCTAGTCGAGAGCATGTGTTCCAATAATGGTGACACTCAGACCAGTCGATTCTAGTCTCTGCGACTGTCACCATTTGAAAACACATGCTCTCGACTAGAGTCGAGTCACTTCTCGACCTGAGTCGCGTAAGTGTGAGTTGAGCCTTACTTGTGACATTCTAATGCTAGTAGTTCTGTGACCAGTGGACCTCGCGCAGTTATAAACCACAGCCTTCTCCATCAGAGTAAACTCTGTCCTGTCCTGTTGTGTTGGCGAGATATCGGTGTGAAAACGACTAATGCTGTTGAGGATTGGTGTATCAAAAATGCTAACATCAAAAGCTAATCCCTTAAAGACATACTGGCAACAGGTCAGCCCGAGTTGAAAGCAGAGAAAGGTCGAGAGAAAATACTATGTTGCATTCAGTTATTAATTGCATACGTCATTGCAAGCATCTAATAGTCCACACAACAGCTGATTTTCTTCTGAGTTACATCGAGATATTAATATTGCATGCGTCATGAATGCAATTAATAATTCACTAGACAGCTGATTAAGGATTTTTTCGTCACACTGCACAGAAAGCAGCTGTTTTCCAGTCCCTACGTAGATCTGAAAGACATTGTTTGCAGACGACTCTCGTCTGACGTCAGAACAGGTTTCTTTCCGGCCTAGGCCGGAAAGAGTACCCTTTTCAGCCGCTAACATGGAACTAAGAAAGGTGATCAAAAAACAGCTGATCAAAAAACTTTTCATTTAAAACTACGTGGTTCGCACCACGTATTTGGAGAAAATTGTAATGTGAAATTTTCAGTTCAATATTATTATCAACATTTTTATAGTTTTTGCTTTTTAAATGTGATTTTGTGTTTGAAAATAGTTTTCTTGATTTTAAAATTACAAAATAGTAACTCAGGAAGTGAAAGTGCAATTTTATTGAGAAAAATGAAGAACCCAAGACATAACCTATAAACTTGAGTGTTGATAGGAAATGACATTGGGTAATACGACAAGGCAGAACATCCGAAAAGATCTCTCTGCCGATAAAAGCCATAAGAGTAAATAAATAAATTATTCAATAATTAAAACTTTTATAGACTAATAATATCATCTTATTGTCATTTGAAAGAATAAAAAAGTATTAAGTCAACTCCCACAAATTGAAATAATCTTTTTAGGTTATTTAGACAAATCAGAATAAAAAATAAAAATACTTGGACAATCTCCTGATATTCAGATTACCTCAGATTTGCTAGAGCTATCACCTTCCACTTCTGCTTTCAGAAGTGCTTAGTAAACAACTATTCTCATATATATATATATTTTCATTTTTGTGTGTGGCGAAAAATAGCGTTCGCACCATGGGCAAAAATGTTTTTCCGTCTCTCAATCTTTTCGGCTCTCGATTTCGAGCCGGAAAATCCCATTTTCTGCTCTAGGTGCGAAATATACTATACAAGAAACAAAACATTTCTCAGCCTGGAAGAGTTCTATTCCAGGTTTCAAAATTTGGATAGTAAAAACAAAACTGCGGTGAAAATCATGCAATCTGAGTCCATTTCAATTGGTTATTACCTCTTACCTCGAGCTGTCAATTTGCAATTGGACGCTGTGTGAGCCATTTCAAAGCTATATGGAGCTTAACAGAAATATATAGGCTGCGCTATGTATATTTATAGAGCTATTCGTTACGCTTTTGACCGTACCGTATTGCTACCATCCTATTAAACCCGAATTGGCTCCGCTTGCAAAATTCACTTCTCACAACATGTCGTCAACAGACATCCACTACACATGAATCTGTACATTATATACTATATACTTGCTTTACCTACATGAATTAGCCTAATGTATGACATATATAATTATACAGAGTGAGTCATATGTATGGGAACCCTTCAATAAATTGGAGACTGTTGTACATATAATACTGTAACTTTAAGGATATACATAATAATCCTGTAATGTGACTGTGAGCGCTGTTGTCAGGTCTGGCAACTGTCTACAACGTTGATGAAAAGATACACTTACAAGATGTTCGATGTTTTATAATGTTTATATATAATACTGTAACTTTTAGGATAAGCTATTGGTCAAATACTCTACCTTTTAAGGCGTAAAACTGAATTTCAACCCCTCATAAGGGAGTGACTTAGGGGTTGTAACTCGAATATTTTCAATGTAAAAACCCATTGTGTTGTACATCATTTTATGGCCTTTCTGAAACAAGAAAGATAACTTCAATTAGAATGTTCTATGATACTTGTATCCATAATGGCGGCTGATTGAAGTTTTAGTTTTTACTTTCCTTGCCCTATTACAATAGGTAGGGAAAGTATTGCTTCCTGAAAAAAATTAAGGTACCCCAATTTCCAATTTCTGAATTTGTATACGTTTCAAGGTCCCCTGAGTCCAAAAAAGTGGTTTTTGGGTATTGGTCTGAGTGTGTGTGTGTGTGTGTGTGTGTGGTGTGTGTGTGTGTGTGTGTGTGTGTGTGTGTGTGTGTGTGTGTTGTGTGTGTGTGTGTGTGTGTGTTGTGTGTGTGTGTGTGTGTGTGTGTGTGTGTGTGTGTGTGTGTATGAGTGTATGTGCGTCTGTGTACACGATATCTCATCTCCCAATTTATTAACGGAATGACTTGAAATTTGGAACTTAGAATCCTTACACTATAAGGATCCGACACGAACATTTTCGATCAAATGCAATTCAAGATGGCGGCTAAAATGGCGAAAATGTTGTCAAAAACAGGGATTTTCGCAATTTTCTCGAAAACGGCTCCAACGATTTTGATCAAATTCATACCTAGAAAAGGCATTGATAAGCTCTATCAACTGCCACAATTCCCATATCTGTAAAAATTTCAGGAGCACTGTACCATCTATGCAAAGTTTGATTTCAGATTCCCAATTATCAGGTTTTAGATACAATTTGAACAAAAAATTACAAGTTAAAAAGATTGAGCATGAGAATCTTTACAATTAATGTTCATTAACATTTCCACCTAAAATTGAAAATAAGCTCGAAATTCGAGAAAATAAGATTATTCAATTGCAAACTGTTTGGCAACTGTTGATTATATTAAATCATTCACTATGAAGAGATAGCAGACTTCGTGTGTCTGCAGCGCTATTGTCCTGTCACCAGCTGGCTTGGATCTTAGTTAGTAGACTTGAGATGCGTGGGAAAACTTGCATCAGTTGATCAATTTTCATAACGACAAGGAAAGATGTGTGAGTGCACAATAGTTATTTGTGCAACTAGTGCGCAAAGTGACAGTTTGCTGCACCGAAAGAAACGTTTATGCCTGAGCCGTAGGCGAGGGTGGAATGGTTTCTTGAGTGCAGCAGAAGAACTTTGTGCACGTATTTCACATTTAATTTTCCCTACAGTTACCATTGGATATGAAAAGTGGGTAATTATGGATAGAATGATGGCTGAAATCCATCGAATGTTTGTGTGTGTGATGCTGTTATTAATAACAACCTTAATTCATTTGAAAATTAATAATCTAATTGATGTTGAAAATTCTCAGCCAAAGTTCTCATCCTCATTCATTCAAGAATCAGAAAAAATACAGATAAAACAAAAAATTACATTCAAAATACACGCCAACAGCCGGTTGGGATGACTGCAGAATGGCTGAACCGACAAGCGTGCGACCTAGCGGGAAGAATCGTACCTAACTTGGTTTCATCCAACTAAAAACAGTATTCAGATATTTAGACATGGTTAACTTACTAAATTAGCGAAAAATAATATAAGTAAACTAAAAAATATTTATAAAATAACATAGACAACAGAAAATATTTCATTGTAGTATATTCTAATGTTATTCCAATTATTTTATTGACATGGATTTCGAACGGTAATTATTTAACCCGAAAATTCTAATTTCATAATGTGTATTTGCTACATTTCTCATTGCTTATAGTTGAAATAATTATTACTGTCAATAGAAAATGAACATTATTTATTATTAAATGATGATAAGTTATTTTTTAATTATGATTTAGATAGAAATTATTCTTGTTTTGGATTTCTAGATTGGGATCTTATCATAAATGTAGGGTAGCCATTGAAATGATTCTTATCTGAATCTAACCACAGTCATTGTTACCAACTTAATTTTTGTTTTCGTGCACTAATCCTCCATATAACCCACCAACTATTTTGTGTTGCCATGTTGCAAATGTGGAGTGCAGGAAAAGATTTTCCCGCACTGGAGCGGAAAAGTGATTCTTTGCGTTCTGTAATCAGTGCAGGAATGGCCACTTTTCAAGGTAACTGTAGGAAAAATTAATATAGTCTATCATTATTATTTTATATGAATGTATTAAAAAACCATTACTACTCTACGATATATCTCTCACGATTCTAATTATCGAAAAGAGAACAAAATGTATATAATGTTTAATCTGTATATTGAAATCTTTACAATTAATGTTCGGTGACATTTTCACCTAAAATTGAAAATAAGCTCGAAATTCGAGAAAATAAGATTATTCAATTGCAAACTGTTGGCAACTGTTGCAATATGTAGTATATGTTGGAATATATAATCAAGTTATAATCATTATGTATTTTTTTACATAATTATACTATATTTTTATTACTATATTATACTTTATTTTCTAATATAATGCCTAAAAAGCAGTTGTTAGGTCATGTCAGAGGCCCTGAAATTGATCAGTTGCGACCTGAATGCTCTGACACCAGACCTGAGCCAGCCAGGTCACACGATATTATTATTATTATACTATATTTTTAAATTTTTACATAATTATACTATAATTTTTATAGTATATGTTGCAATATATAATCAAGTTATAATCATTATGTAATTCTTTTTAACAGGTGAATATATATAATATCAGCCGGTGAATATATAATATCAATATATCAGCCGGTTGTATCTCTACACCCTGTTAGCTGAGATGCTACTTCAACTCCAGCGAACACCGAATCCAACTAATTGGCTTGGAATGAGGGTGAGTTCTTGAGCTGCAAATAGAAACTCTCATTTTACTCAGAAACCACACTACTTCTAATAAGGGGATTGGAGTTCGGGCATGAAACAGTTTTGGGCTGTGCCTGTTAGTTCTTCCCCTATCATTTTGAAGAATTGAGTTCTGTTTATCAATAAATAAATAATTAGTGAAGCTCGTTGCCCCGATATCAATTAACAGAATATTTCATCCAAATTATAAAAATCCATTATGGAAATAGTTATTTGTGCAACTAGTGCACAAAGTGACAGTTTGCTGCACTGAAAGAAAGGCTTACGCCCAAGCAGTAGGCGAGGGCGGAATGGTTTCTTGAGTGCAGCAGAGGAACTTTGCACACATAATTCACATTAAATTTTTCCTACAGCTACCATTGAATATGGAAAGTGGGTAATTATGGATAAAATGATGGCTGAAATCCATCAAATGTTTGTGTGTGTGATGCTGTTATTAATAACAACCTTAATTCATTTGAAAATTAATAATCCAATTGAAGTTGAAAATTCTCAGCCAAAGTTCTCATTTTTATTCATTCAAGAATCAGAAACAATACAGATAAAACAAAAAAATCGCATTCAAAATACACGCCAACAGCTGGTTTGGATGACTGCAAAATGGCTGAACCGACAAGCGCGCGACCTAGCGGGAAGCATCGTACCTATCTTCGTTCTTTCATCCAGCTAAAAACAGTATTCAGATATTCAGAATTATGATTAACTAGAATTACCGAAAAATACTATAAGTAAACTAGAAAATATTTATAAAATAACATAGACAACAGAAAATATTCTATTGTAGTATATTCTAATGTTATTTTATTAATTTTATTGACATGGATTTCGAACGGTAATTATTTAACCTGAAAATTCGAATCTCAAAATGTGTGATTGCTACATTTCTCATTGCTTGGAGTTGGAATAATTATTACTGTCAATAGAAAATAAACATTATTCATTATTAAATGATGAGAAGTTATTATTTAATTATGATTTAGATAAACATTTTTCTTGTTTTGGATTTCTAGATTGGGATTTTATCAAAAATGTAGGGTAGCCATTGAAATGATTCTCATCTAAATCTAACCACAGTCATTGTTACCAACTTAATTTTTGTTTTCGTGCACTAATCCTCCATATAACCCAGCAACTATTTTGTGTTGCCATGTTGCAAATCTGGAGTGCAGAAAAAATTCTTCGCGCACTAGAGCGGAAAAGTGATTCTTTGCGTTCTGTAATCAGTGCAGGAATGGCCACTTTTTAGGGTAACTGTAGGAAAATATAATTTCTTGCTTAATAAAATATAACTGATTATTTTAAACGAGAATGAACAGTCAATATTACATCAATAAGCCTGTATCAGCTACCGTCTATAGTGGGCATTGAAAGACAGAGGTTCAGCAACGTTGTTCGTCTATCTTTCTCCACTGCCATTATAACGTGGACCTCACTATAGTCAAAAATAGTATGGCTTAAATGTTTGCCACCTACTAATTCGATGCCTATCATTGTAATGTACTAGCATAGTAGGTGGATGTCAAACACTATAATCATTGGCAGTGATTATATTAATTAGTATAATGATGGTAATTATCATTAGAGTGACATGGTGCAGTGCACTAAACTGCTAAGTCGTGCTCATATTCACTTATATGACCGAATTCAGGACAAGGACCCACACGACCAAGGATCACACAACGATCCTAATAATTATTCTTCTTCCTTGCCTCATTTCTACTCATATAACGTCCTCCTCCACCTCCTTCTCCACCACCTCCTTCACCTCCTCCTCCTCCTCCACCTTCTCATCGTCCTCCTCCTCCTCCTCCTCCTCCTCCTCCACCTCCTCCTCCTCCTCCTCCTCCTCCTCCTCCTCCTCCTCCTCCTCCTCCTTCTCCTTCTCCTCCTCCTCCTCCTTCTTCTCCTCCTCCTCCACCTCCTCCTCCTTCTCCACAACCTCTTCCTCCTTCACCCCCTCCACCTCCTTCTTCTCCTCCTCCTACTCCTCCTCCTCCTCCTCTCCTACTTCTCCTCATCATCATTATCATCATACTCCTCCTCCTCCCCCTCCTCCTACCGCTCCTCCTCTTCCTCCTTAACTTCCTCCACCCTCTCCACATCCTCATCCACCCCCTCCAACACCCCCCCGAAACGGGACGATTGATTTCCTCATTATCAAAACAATAAGCATTGATATGCTTGGATATGCTTATCCATGTGGATAAGCATATGGTTTGGGACGTCGTTCAGATATGAAAATCATTTATTCTATTGATAGTGTACTCTTTCAATTTTTGTTCATTCTTTGTTAATATATTCTTCAATTTTTATTCTAGCAGAATAAGCTTTGACATTTTTGAATTCTTCATATTTTTAATTTTTACTTTTTTCCATGAGTATTTGAAATCTTTGTATTTCTTGAGTTAGGTACTATTTTTGTTATCTGTATTATTTATTTTTGCATAAGTATTGTATCTTTAATTTTTATTATTTTTTTTTCATTTGAATTTATAATATTTTTATTGTAAATGAGACATATTTGGGGAAAACCCTTGTCTCCATTGTGAATAAATAAATAATTGGAAACGTTATTCCTTGACAAAATAAAACATTCCTAAATAATTCAAAATAGCTGGAACGTTACACTTTTCTCTCTTTATTTTATTTTGTGATCAATTTTTAGTTTCATATTTCTAATTTTTCGAAATTTAACTCCACCTTCAGAAGGGAACGAAGAAAAAGAAGAAGGAGAAAGGAATGGAGAAAGAGGAATAATAAAGGGTAGGTAAGCATGATGATGAAGAAGAAGAAGAGAGATGTAAATTAATAGATGAATATTCCTATAGTGAGGTCCACGTTATAATGGCAGTGGAGAAAGATAGAAGAACAACTCTACTGATCCTCTGTCTTGTCATTGCCTTCTATAGACGGTAGCTTATACAGGTTTATTGATGTAATATTAACTTTTCATTGTCGTTGAAAATAATCAATTATATTTTATCGAGCAAGAAATTATATTTCTCAATAATTCCATAATGACTTTTCATGGTCAAGATAAGATATTTTTGACCGAGCGAAGTGAGGTCTAAGATTAAAGTCGACGGTTTAGCATTTCTCTTAATGTTTAAATGTTTATATGTTGCGCATTTACGGCGAAACGCGGTGATAGATTTTCATGAAATTTGACAGGTATGCTCCTTTTTTTATTGCACGTCGACGTATATACAAGGTTTTTGAAAATTTTGCATTTCGAGGATAATAGAAAAGGAAAAAGGAGCCTCCTTCATACGCCAATATACGAGTAAAAATCTGGTGTGGCGCACTCACACAATTTTCCTTGCCGTTATGAAAATTGATCACCTGACGCTAGTGTTCACGAGCATCTCAAGTCTACTATTAAAAGATCCAAGCCAGCTGGTGACAGGACAGTAACGCTGGAGACACACGAAGTCTGCTATCTCTTCATAGTGAATGATTTAATAGAATCAACAGTTGCCAAAAGTTTGAATTGAAATAACTAGTGGCTCTGTGAACAGTAGACCTCACGCAGTATTCTCATCCACAAGTACCTGATTGGAAATATAGACCTTATGGAAATAGAGCAATAGACTAGCTTCTCCATACATCTGTGTAATCACTTGTCAGCTGATTATGATGAATAATTCCATAGTCTGATTTTTACTTTCATGGCCCTATTACCATAGGTAAGGAAAGTATTGCTTTCCGAAAAAAATTAAGGTAGCCTACCCCAATTTCTAAATTTCTATACGTTTTAAGGTCCCCTGAGTCCAAAAAAGTGGTTTTTGGGTGTTGGTCTGTATGTGTGTGTGTGTGTGTTGTGTGTGTGTGTGTGTGTGTGTGTGTGTGTGTGTGGTGTGTGGGTGTGTGTGTGTGTGTGTTTGTGTGTGTGTGTTTGTGTGTGTATGAGTGTATGTGCGTCTGTGTACACGATATCTCAGCTCCCAATCAACGGAATGACTTGAAATTTGGAACTAAGGTCCTTACGATATAAGTATCCGACACGAACAATTTCGATCTGATGCAATTCAAGATGGCGGCTAAAATGACGAAAATGTTGTCAAAAACATGGTTTTATGCATTTTTCTCGGAAACGGCTCTAACGATTTTGATCAAATTCATACGTAAAATAGTTATTAATAAGCTCTATCAACTGCCACAAGTCTCATATCTGTAAAAATTCCAGGAGCTCCGCCCCATCTATGGAAAGTTTGAGTTTAGATTCCCAATTATCAGGCTTCAGATACAATTTAAACAAAAAATTCCAAATGGAAAAGATTGAGCATGAGAATCTCTACAATTAATGTTCAGTAACATTTTCACCCGAAATTTAAAACAAGCTCGAAATTCGAGAAAATGTTATTATTTCAATTGCAAACTGTTGACAACTGTTGATTCTACTAAATCATTCACTATGATGGGATAGCAGACCTCGTGTGTCTCCAGCGTTATAGTCCTGTCACCAGCTGGCTTGAATCTTCGAATAGTAGACTTGAGATGCGCGGGAACACTAGCGTCAGGTGATCAATTTTCATAACGGCAAGGAAAGTTGTGTGAGTGCGCCACACCAGATTTTTTCGGAAAGCAATACTCTACTTACCTATGGTAATAGGGCAAGGAAAGTAAAAACAGGCCATTGCCTTAAACTTTTTCAATTTCCCAATTAAGTATCGAATAAACTTAGTTTCTTTTGATAATGCTCCTCAATGACAGAATATGGTGAATCTCAGTATGAATGTCATCAAGCAAATGACAATTATTATCCTAACATAAATTCTGCACCGAAATCATAGCTGTAATTACAATTGTGTTCCCCCTTCTTCACTCCAAGGTTCTTCTTCCATTGTTTTCTAAAGCGGACCGGTCGTGATTGTCCGTCAGTTCTTCACCGATTCTCAGACCGGCAACTAGTTGTTGTTTTATATCTCTTCTCCTTGTCTTGACATTCCACTCGTGTTCAGTAGTATGTAATCATCTCTTTCTCTATCTCTGTCATAGAATAAAGATAAATAATGAATTGATAAAAACAATATAAAAATCTTGTAGTACCTTTATTTTTTTTAAAAACTTTGAAATTGTTCAACAATTATTTTCGACCCCAACTTGGGTCATTTTCAAGTTGAAAATGACATTTTCAACTAAAATAAAATGACCTTTTATTTAGTTAGTAAAAGAGCATACATTCTCAACTAACATAAAATGACATTTTCAACTTGAAAACGACCTAAGTTAGGGTCGAAACTGGTTGTTGAACTATTTCCAAGTTTTAAAAAAAATAAAGGGTACTACAAGAATTTTATATTATTTTATTAATTTGTTAAAGAGTAGCCCATGTGTGTGAGTGAAGTGTTTAAAAAAATATATATTTTCTTAAAATGTATGAATTCAGGTATATAGTGAGGTCCACATTATAATGGCAGTGTTTGATTAGCAATGTCTAACTAATAATTGATTAACAAATTATTTATTATTTTCTTGTGTTTGCTATCCTTGTCTATCATTCAACAAAGCGGATGGCGCTATCTCTTTCTCGCTTTGCTTTGTTGCCAGATCGTAGAATTGATAATTAATTAACCAAATATTCCATCCTAATTATGATATCATTGGAAAATATAATTTATTGCTTGATAAAATATAATTATTGATTATTTTAAACAATTGTATTTTCAACAATGTAGAATTAATAATCAATCAACACAATATTCCCTCTTAATCATGAAGATTGATTATAAAATTATTGAAAATTAAAATATCTTGCTCAATAAAATATAATTGACTGTTTCAAACGAGAATGAACAGTTGATATTACAACAATAAACCTGTATCAGCTACCGTCTATAGAAGGCATTGACAAGACAGAGGATCGGCAACGCTGTTGTCCTATCTTCCTTCACTGCCATTTCAACTTGGGCCTCACTATAACTTCCTTATCTATTTCACCCCACACCTCTTCCTCTAGAGGTGCGTTTTCGTTTGTGCGTAAATTTACGCAAGCATTGTTGACATTCATATTGTCCAAATTTCAAGTGTGCTAAAACAGCTGATCAAATAACTTTTCATTATTTGTCTTTATTATTAAATAATTAAACATTTATAGTAATATCATCATATTGCCATTTGAAACTATAGAAGAGTATAAGCTCAACCAGGCCCATTAAAACATAATTGAGCATAATCTTTTAGGTTATGTAGACAGATTGGAATCTACCAAATCTGAGATCCTCACCCTGTCGTGGTCGACGACGGCATTTATGCACAAACGAAAACCCAGCTTAACTTGAAAACTGTTTTAATTTTCTTCACTCTTTTAAAGTTCTATTAAAACTCAAACTGAAATTAAAGTAAGTGTTCTTAAATTTTAACCAAATCACGGTCATCGTTATAAAGTGTCAATAAATCATCAAACTGGTAGTGATAGTTAAACGTTACCAATAGTTGCCTAGTGATAATTCAAGAGAGATTGGAAAACCTTCATCACGGACATTTGGACTTATCTGCTGCTCTTCTGATAAGGTACGACTCATTTCTCTATTATTCTGGTTTAACAGGCTGCTCTGTGAGATTCTTTTTTAACTATGAAAGGGCCGGTTTCCGTGCTGGCGATTTAGCTAAGTTCTAGATTTTAAACAGCTGGAGACAGGAAATTAGCTTTCCAATACGGGGTGCAGTCGCAGTTTTAATAACAGTGGTAGCAGCTTTTATTTTCTTATTTCTATATTTGGAAACGTTTTTCCTTGACGAAATTGAACATTTCTAAATAATTCGAAATAGCTGAAACTTTACACTATTTTCTCTTTAATTTTTTGGGGTTTGATTTTCTAGTTTTTACTTTCATTGCCCTACTACCTTAGTTAAGAAAAGTATTGCTTTCCAAAAAAATTGAGGTAGACTACCCTAATTTCAAATTTTCTATACGTTTCAAGGTCCCCTGAGTCCAAAAACATGATTTTTGGGTGTTGGTCTGTGTGTGTGTATGTGTGTGTGTGTGTATGTGTGTATGTCTGTGAACACGATAACTCCATTCCTAATTAACCGATTGACTTGAAATTTTAAACTTAAGGTCCTTATACCATGAGGATCCGACAATAAAAAATTCAATTAAATTGAATTCAAAATGGCGGAAAAAATGGCGGGTAATTACTAAAAAACCATGTTTTTCACAGTTTTCTTGAAAACGGCTCTAACGATTTTTTTCAAATTTATACCATGGATAGCTATTTATAAGCCCTATCAACTGAACTGAGTCTCAATTCTGGGAGAATTGCAGGAGCTCCGTAATATTCTTAAGAAAAATGACAGATAATCACTAAAAAAACCATGTTTTTCACGGTTTTCTCAAAAATGACTTGACCGATTTTTTTCAAATTTATAGTTATTTATCAGCTCTATCAACTGGTATGAGTCTCCTTTCTGGGAAACTAATGGGGGTCCTTGAGAAATGGACGTAGTAACCTCCTTCTCGTGCATGAGGTAGGTAGGTAGAGCAGTTCATAAGAGGAACACATAGTCGAGATATTTCATCTGTAGAACAGCTGTTTTGACGACTTTAAAAAAATGACGACTAAAAAAAAATAATCGAATTTCACAATTTACACAAAGGAAAAAGTACTCTGAAAACAATTATATAATTATACACATATACAGAAGTCTGATCGTAGTTTCAAATATGAGCAAGGAAAGTTGTGTGAGTGTACCACACCAGATTTTTTAAATTCAATTCCAACGTGACTTCGACAATGACTACGACTACGCCCCGTTTCGGAGAGCCGATTCTCTTACTCCAGATGTTTAAAGTCCAGAACTTAGCCAAATTTAATCCCGAGCTCGAAAACCGGCCCTAAGGCGGGATGCACACCGGAGATCGCGTTTCGTGAAAAAAGTTTCAGGAAACGTGAAACGAAAGTTGCTCGCAATCGACTGATAAGATTAAGCAGGGAACGTTTCTTTTCTATGCATGCGCGAGTGAAACTGATTGCATGAAACAAGTTCCATGAAAGTGGGCTTCACGAAATGCGTTTTCTCCGGTGTGCATCCCGCCTAAAGAGCTAAGTTCTAGACTTTAATCAGCTGGAGACAGGAAATTGGCTTTCCGAAACGGGGCGTAGTCGCAGTCCACGTTCAAATTTAATTTCGAAAAATTAGAAAATAGAACACCAAATAAAATGAGGAGAATATAGTGTGAAGTTTCAGCTATTTTGAACCATCTAGGAATGTTTCATTTCGTCAAAGAAAAACATTTTCAATCATAGAAATGAGAAAATAAAGATTATCCTAAAAACTGCGACCAAGCCCCATTTTGGAAAGTCAATTTTCTGACTCCAGCTGTTTGAAGTCTAGAACTTAGGTAAATCCCGAGCTCGGAAACCGGCCCTAAGCATTCCTCATTGATAAGAACAATGATCCATATTCAAAACATGCAGACAGTTCAATTAATTGATCAATTCAACTCTCATTATCGGGGCAATGAGCTTCGCTCGTTATTTATTTATTGATAAACAGAACACAATTCTCCAAAGTGAATGAGGAAGGACAAACAGCCACAGCCCAAAATTGTTTCTTCCCCGAATTTTGATTTATACACTTCTAGTAGTTCTGTGGACAGTAGACCTCACGCAGGATTCTCATCCACAAGTACCCGATTGAAACTGTAGACCTTATGGAAATACAGCAATAGACTGGCTTCTCCACACATCTGTGTAATCACTTGTCAGCTGATTTATGATGAATAATTCTATAGTCTGATTTTTACTCTAGTATTGGCGTATGAAGGAGGCTCCTTTTTCCTTTCATATTATCCTTGAGATGCAAAATTTCGTAAAACCTTGTATATACGTCGACGCGCAATTAAAAAAGGAACATACCTGCGTTTCGCCGTAAATGCGCAACATAAAAACATATAAACATTTAAACATTAAGAGAAATGCCAAACCGTCGACTTGAATCTTAGACCTCACTTCGCTCGATCAATAAATGGTCCAAAAAGTAGGTAATGTTTCATACATTTGAATTCAGGTCCGATTTTCAGTCCAAATAATTGAAAACATAAAAAGTTCTAATTTAGATTGTTTACATACCAAATTGAATGAATAGCACTCACTAATCACTTAGAACTGTAAAATAATAATTGAATTTGAATATTATGATATACCATGTCATGTCAACAAATCAGATTATTTTGATCGAGTCTATTAAAATTTCTAGATTTTCTCGCGAGATACGGTAAGCTGATTGATTACACAACTGATCTCCCACCGAGGCACACGCATCTTCTGTTATATCGACAGACGACAAAATTATCATCTATTTTTCCAAGGATAAATTATCCTTTTCATGTTCTTCAGCGAGTTTCCCCAGGAATGAGACCTAGTGCAATCGAATTTTTATATCATAAACCTACTATGTTCCAAATTACTTGAAAATCGTTAGAGCCGTTTTCGAGATCTGTTGGACATAAATAAATATAAATAACTGAATATGAAAAATTAATATAAATAACAAAATAAATAAATATATTTAGAGATTGCTCGCTTAATATAATAGGATTATCATCCACCTTATTAGCCACGCACAAGCCTAGAGCTCATGTGGGCATCACTTTCAGCAATGAAAAAACTCCACTATATTTCAATGATTTTGTTCGATGTGCAAACATAGATTATATTGGAGTAAATTGTGAAAAGCTGTCTGAAACACGACGAATTTTCATCGAATATGATCACATACACACTGTAAGGTCCACGTTATAATAACAGTGTTTGAAGAGCAATGTTATTGCTATCCTTGTCTATCATCTAACAAAGCTGATAGCGCTATCTCTTTCTCGCTTTGCTCTGTTGCCAGATTGTAGAATTAATAATCAATTAACAAAATAATTAATCTTAATTATTATATCATTGAAAAATATAATTTCATGCTTGATAAAATATAATTATTGTTTATTTTAAACGAGAATGGACAGTTAATATTACTTAATTAAACATGTATCAACTAACGGGAACAGAAGGCATTGGCAAGAAAGAGGATCGGCAACGTTGTTCTCCTATCTTTCTCTACTGCCATTATAACGTGGACCTCACTATAGTAAAATTCATCATTAAAAAATTGATTTCTTGATCACGTGCACACTACAATATTATATTCGATATTTATTCCAGCCTTTGAATACAAAGGACTTGTACAAATGAAGGGCACAGTGGAAGACCATCGGTCACAAAATTTTCCACTTCTTCTTCTTCTTCTTCTTCTTCTTCTTCTTCTTCTTCTTCTTCTCCTTCTTCTAAAATAAGAATATTGTTCGTTTTTCCTCTATGCACTTCAAATATCAGAGAATCAATTACATCATATATCATAGTAATAATAGATTTGTACCTAGCCTACTTCAAGAACAATGGAAGTTGTATTTTTTTAGCTAAATACTTATTTCTGTAGCATTCTGTAAACTGAAATTACGTGTGACGTATATTCCTCGATTCGATTCATTTGTTTAGTTTTTATGCCTTCTATAGATAAGACGATAGCTGATACAGGTTTATTGATGTAATATCAACTGTTGATTCTAGTTAAAAATAATCAATTATCCTATACAAAACGAGCAATTTCTGTTTATATGTTTAGATGTTTTTATGTTTATATAATATCTGTATGCGACCGGATCTCGAAAACGGCTCTAACGATTCTCACGAAATTTGGAAAAAAGTGGGTTTATGATATGAAGATTCGATTGCACTAGGTCTCAACCCTGAGATAACTTGCTGAAGGACATTAAAAGGATATATACGTCCTTGGAAAAACAGCTGGAAATTTTGTCGTCTGTCGATACAGTAATGGAAGAGAGTGAACGAGTGCATGTGTGGGATCATCCAGCTGATCTAACGAGAAGAAAAATTCAGCAAGATGAACTTATTTTCGTTAATTGACTTTTTTTTACTTTCTTTACCCTATTACCATAGGTAATAAAAAACCTATTATAATAGGTAAGGAAAGTATTGCTTTCCGAAAAAAAATAAGGTACCCCAATTTCTAAATTTCTATACGCTTCAAGGTCCCCTGAGACCAAAATGTTTTGGGTATGGGTGTGTATGTGTGTGTGTGTGTGTGTGTGTGTGTGTGTGTGTGTGTGGTGTGTGTGTGTGTGTGTGTGTGTGTGTGTGTTGTGTGTGTGTGTGTGGTGTGTGTGTGTGTGTGTGTGTGTGTGGTGTGTGTGTGTGTGTGTGTGTGTGTGTGTATGAGTGTATGTGCGTCTGTGTACACGATATCTCATCTCCCAATTAACGGAATGACTTGAAATTTGAAACTTAAGGTCCTTACAATATAAGGATCCGACACGAACAATTTCGATCTAATGCAATTCAAGATGGCGGATAAAATGGTGAAAATGTTGTCAAAAACAGGGTTTTCGCGATTTTCTCGAAAACGGCTCCAACAATTTTGATCAAATTTATACCTAAAATAGTCATTGATAAGTTCTATCAACTGCCACTAGTCCCATATCTGTAAAAATTTCAGGAGCTCCACCCCATATATCCAAAGTTTGATTTCAGATTCTTAATTATCAGGCTTCAGATACATTTTGAACAGAAAATGTCGAGTGGAAAAGATTGAGCATAAAAATCTCTACAATTTATGTTCAGTAACATTTTCACCTAAAATTGAAAATAAGCTCGAAATGCGAGAAAATAAGATTATTCAATTGCAAACTGTTGGCAACTGTTGATTCTATTAAATGATTCACTATGAAGAGATAGCACACATCGTGTGTCTCCAGCGTTATTGTTCTGTCACCAGCTGGCTAAGATCTTAGAATAGTAGACTCTTATGCGCGGGAACACTAGAGTCAGGTGATCAATTTTCATAACGGCAAGGAAAGTAGTGTGAGTGCGCCACACCAGATTTTTTAGTTATATATATATATATTATATATATATATATTATATATATATATATATATATATCTGTATGTGACCGGATCTCGAAAACAGCTCAAACGATTCTCACGAAATTTGGAACAAAGTGGGTTTATGATATGAAGATTCGATTGCACTAGGTCTCAACCCTGAGATAACTTGCTGAAGGATATAAAAAGGATATTTATACGTCCTTGGAAATTTTGTCGTCTCTGGATACCGTAATGGAAGAGAGTGAACGAGTGCATGTGTGGTATCATCCAACTGATCTCACGAGAAGATAAATTTAGCAAGAGGAACTTATTTTCGTTTATTCCTTTTGTTTTCTTAGAAAACATGTTTACTCCAGAAAGTCCAAAATAGTAACTAGATGATGTTAGTGTAGAATAGTACATAGTATATTAACAAATATTGTAGCAAACATAGTATATCATTCTAAATCGAATTCATAGTATATCCATTTGTAATGTTGATGATGTGTTTGCTTTTGAAGTGTGAATAAATTGTTATTTTGATGAGTGATATTAGCTTAACCTTGATTTTGTTTTGGACTGTAGTATAAACTTAAAAAGGGAAAGTTTTGGGCATAAGCCAGTTGTGCCTCCTCATATAACTGTAAAAATAATTGAACGACTGAGAAAATGAATAAATAAATATGAACTATAAATTCAATCTTTGGTTACAAATTTTCTATGCTTTAACACTTCAGAGCAAAGCTCGGTCCCCCGATATTATTTCATTAAGCAATGAATTTTATTTTTCAATGATTTTCTAATTAATTTTCAAAATTAGGATGAAATATTTTGTTAATTAATTAGTACTACATAATCAATTAATTTAATTTAAAATAAATATTTAATTTACATAATTAATTAAATAATTTAATTTAAACACAGTTAATTAATTAGTAATTCTACATCATTAAAAGACGATCTGGCAACAGAGCAAAGCGAAAACGAGATTGCGCTATCAGCTTTGTTGAATGATAGACAAGGATAGCAATACCATGCTAGTGAAACACTGTCATTATAACGTGGACCTCAATATAAACATTCCTCTTTGAATGCATCATAAAAACATTGTGCCCCTCATAATTTTAAAGCACTTGAGAGTGCTGAAAGATGGAACAATACACCTATAAACTGAAAATGATATTACTATAGTGAGGTCCACGTTATAATGGCAGTGTTTGATCAGCAATGGTATTGCTATCCTTGTCTGTCATTCAACAAAGCGGACAGCGTTATCTCTTTCCCGCTTTGCTTTGTTGCCAGATCGTCTTTTAACAATGTAGAATAATTGACAAAATATTTCATCTTAATCATGAAAACTAATTAAGAAAATATTTAAAAATATAATTCCTTGCCTCATAAAATATAATCGATTATTCTAAACAAGAATGAACCGTTAATAGTACATGAAAGGATGTCATATGATACATGATTCCGATACAGGATTTCCAGAGAAAAGGTATGGTGAAAACCGCACATCGATATCTCAAACCTTTCAAAATTTATTCTCATTCATTTCCTTTATTATAGTATAGAACCATTATCCATCTATCTATCATCTTCTATACTATAATAGAGGAAAGAACTGGCTCAAACACGTATACACGTGTAGAGGATAGGAAAATTATGTTTGACACATCATCACATCTGAACTACTGGACTGATTTACTTGAAATGCTACTTATAAATTCTCAATCATCCGAGGATTCTTATAGGCCTATTCTCAATTCTTCTGGATTTCATTACGTAAAGTTTTAAAATAGACCCTTACGAAGCACGGGTTACCTGCTAGTTAATAATATTTAAAAAATATTCCATCTTGATTATGAGATTATTGAAAAATATGATTTCTTGCTTAATAAAATATAATTGATTATTCTAAACGAGAATGAACCGTTAATATTACATTAATAAACCTGTATCAGCCACCGTCTATAGAAGGCATTGACAAGACAGAGGATCGGCAACGTTGTTCTCCCATGTTTCTCCACTGCCATGTTAACGTGGACCTCACTGTATGGTGAACTCCATCTTATACTGTCAGATAGCCTCTTCAAAACATCAATGCCTCCCCCATTTAACTAATACTGACAGAATGAACTAGATCTCACTCCTCAAGAAACACTTATTCTGGTTACAAAACATAAAATCTTAAAAATGACGCTAAATTTCAGTTTATCTGAGCTTTGTGCATATTTTTCTGTTCACAATATTCTTTTTTATGTGTAGATTACTCAATACTAGACTTTGTGAAAGTTTACTTCTTTACACTGTACTTTCTAAGTGTCTTTCAAAGAGGAGTTTTTCGATAGTGAATGGATACCATCACAGTTCCCTATTGAGAGACAGAGAGGGAGCGAGAGATTGATTGAGTACTATATTTATGTAGATTACAATATATACTGGCTTATACACTGATATACAATAGCTTACAATACAGCAGCATTTAGATGAATTTACAAAACATAAACTGAGAAAATAATTATTGAGCTGTATATAATATGAAAAAAAAACAATTTGTAATAACTATAGATAATATTGTTATGCATCAACATAAATTGGCGGAGTTTGGACATATCAATGTCCATTCTTTGGAAAGAATATTCGAAGTATTCTTCCCACTAACTCTCTACAGAGAGGGAGAGAGAGATTGATTGAGTACTATATTTATGTAGATTACAATATATACTGACTTATATATAATAACTTACAATACAGAGAAATCATAGATGAATAAATTTACATAATATTGACTAAGAAAATAATGATTGAACTGTAAGTATATGATATGAAAAAATCAATTTGGATTAACTATGGATAATATTGTAATGCATCTACATAAATTGGCGGAGCTTTGGAAATATTGATGTCCATTCTTCGAGAGAGAGAGAGAAAGAGAGAGAGAGTGAGTGAGTGAGAGGGAGGGAGACAGAGAGGGAGAGAGGGTGATTGATTGATTGATTGAGTACTATATTTATGTAGATTATAATATATACTGACTTATATATAATAGCTAACAATACAGCAAAATTAAAGATGAATTTACAAAATATTGACTAAGAAAATAATGATTGAACTATAAGTATATGATATGAAAAAATCAATTTGGATTAACTATAGATAATATTGTAATGTATCTACATAAATTGACAAAGCTTTGGACATATTAATGTCCATTCTTCGGAAAGAATATTTAAAATATCTTTGCCAGTAACTCTCTACCAAAGAGAGAGGGAGACAGAGAGAGAGATTGAGAGAGAGAGAGAGAGAGAGAGAGAGAGAGAGAGAGAGAGAGAAAGAGTGAGTGATGGAGAGATAGAGATAGAGTGAGAGAGAGTGAAAGATTGATTGATTGATTGAGTACTTTCTTTATGTAGATTCCAAATATACTGGCTTATACACTACTTATAAACAATAGCTTACAATACAGCAACGTTTTAAATGAATTTACAAAACATAAACTGAGAAAATATTATTGATCTGTATATACAGAGTGAGTTAAAAGCCCGAGAACGGCTTAATATCTCATACACAACAGTTATTTGACGGTGGCCGTGATTGGGGATCCTACTCAAATTGGAAATACTACTTTACTATGACTTCAAAAATCTGGTCCCCAATCTTGGAACCGCCATATTGAATGCAACTTTATTTTTTTTAATAGGAAGGCGGTCATGCGATACATGATTTCGATACGAAATTTCAAGAAAAAAAGAATGGCGAGAACCGCATATCGATATCTCAAACCGTTTAGATGATATTCACATTATTAATCAATACATTATGTATTCATTTCTGATATGCATGATATTGATAAATAATGTGAATATCTTCTGAAACGGTTGAGATATCGATGTGCGGTTTTCATCACCGGAGTTCTTAAAAAATATTTTGCGCAATTTTCTCAGTCATGAATATAATTTAACGATTGTAGTGACTTGTTACTTATGGCTACTAGATCCTCTATTCGTTGTCCGTTTGTCGGTTTGTATGTTCGACAATTACTCTTGATTGCTTTTATCAAACAACTTCAAATTTTCAACATAATTATATTTGAAATATACAGATCGATTTCGTTGGCCAACGTATAAAATGAGCGCTGCTATCCAGAGATTGACATTTTGGTGTAAGGGTGAGCATTCCTGACCGGCAATTAGGAGGTAATGGGTTCGATTCCCGGGCTGACAAATAATTTTTGAATAGCAGAATTCCCATCTAGATGTTTGCCCTGTTATTTGTTATCAATATTTGCTGTAGCAGAAATCTTCGGGGTCATTTACAGCATTTAATTTCGGGTTTCGTTTAATCTATATAATATATAAAAGCGAAATGGCACTCACTCACTGACTGACTCATTCACTCGCAGAACTAAAAATCTACCGGACCAAAAACGTTCAAATTTGGTAGGTATGTTCAGTTGGCCCTTTAGAGGCGCACTGAGAAAACTTTTGGCAATATTTTAACTCTAAGGGTAGTTTTTAAGGGTTTAAAGTTCGTCTTTTAGCATGTATATTCTTCTTATTCTCTTAATTATAATTGAAAAATATCCATACCATAATGTTAATTTAGAACTATAATCTGGAGAGAGTACCTCTTCGAAACAGTGAAGTTGTTAGCTGGTAACTAAATTAATAATTTTGTCAGGTTGACATTAAGTTGAGTTGACTTTGTTAGGTTGGCACCAAGTTGAAGATTGAAATGCATTTATCGCGGAAAAATTGATTGGGCACTGCTACTTCAATCAGAGCTATTCCTGGGAATATTATATTACTAGCCGTCAGGCTCGCTTCGCTCGCCATATCCGTTTAGCCATGATCCTTGATTGGATCGTCCTAACATAAATTATAAAAATGCTCAAATGAAAAATGCAGGCGAGCGAAGCGAGCCTGCTGATCTCTTTTTTCGACGATCCAGTCGGGGGTTCAGGGAGGGATAAGCGAGCCTGACGGCTAGTAATAATCATAAATATAGAATCGTTGATGATTCTTCATAAACGGTTTTTTCAACTGAGTTGAAACAACTAGTTTGATCAGTTGAATCTGCCATCTCAGTATATTGATTAGTTAACATGATTGTTCACATTATGCCCAGCAAACTTCCACAAACCCTTCTGAATGAGTTTCACAAGCACGTCACTTTCGTTCTACATCTTACCACATTGTTATTATGGACTCCTTGAGACTTCAGAATTGACAGCTAATTACAATGCTATTATCAAGTGAAGCGGAACACTGCTGCTTCAAAATCAATCTATTCGCTGAACCCATCTACTGATCTCTGCTTTCTATTCGATGCAGGGGTGCCCACAGCATGTTTTGATGTCGCAAGTTGCGACATGAGGCTGAATTATGGAGGGGTTTTTGGAAAAAACTAGGGAAAATGGGGGGGATTTTTCAATATACAGTTTTTAAGTACCTAAATGGATAAAAAATTTTGAGAATTTTGAGGGGGGATGGGCACCCCTGATTCGATAATCACTTGTTAGATCAACCTCTATCCATAGCTCTAATATCATCCAAATCTGAGTTATTTGCATTTCTCATGAAATCCATGAGTTTTTCATCATTCATTTTTGAAAAATGGTCGGAAATCAAAATCGCTCAAACTCTCAGGAATGATAGGTACTACTTGACAAGAGGAACAATAATATGTCATCACATTGGCCAAATTCACCCCTATTCTCGAGTTATTAGCATTTGAAGATAAGTGATTTCTCTGATCTGTGAGGGAGGGAGAATTTTCTATGTTTCAGTGAATTGTAGCGAAAATATGTCTCCTATTATAGCACATCATTTGTTAGTTCAACCTCTATCCATAGCTCTAATATCATCCAAATCTGAGTTATTTGCATTTTTCATGAAATCCATGAATTTTTCATCATAGATTTTTGCAAAAATGGTTAGAAATCAAAATCGCTCAAACACTTAGGAATTATATTCCTTGACAAGAGGAACCAGGGGTACCCACAGCATGTTCTGATGTCGCAAGTTGCGACATGAGGCTGAATTTTGGGGGGGATTTTTGGAAAAAACTACGGAAAATGGGGGGGATTATTCAATATACAGTTCTCTAAGTACCTAAATGGATACGAATTTTTGAGAATTTTGGGGGGGGGATTTTGCGACATAGACCATTGAAAGGATGGGCACCCCTGAGAGGAACAATAATATGTCATCACATTGGGGGAATTCACCCCTATTCTTGAGTTATAAGCATTTGAAGATGAATGATTTCTCTGATCTGTGAGTGTACAGGTAAGATTCTATGTTTCAGTGAATAACTCTCCCCGTATTGTATTGAAACGTCTCATATTAAAGCACGACACTTGTTAGGTCACCTCTATCCATAGCCCGAATATCAACCAAATCTAGGAGATTTGCATTTTCCATGAAATCAATGAATTTTTACTTTCCTTGCCCTATTACCATAGGTAAGGAAAGTATTGCTTTCCAAAAAAATTAAGGTACCCTAATTTCAAGTTTTCTATACGTTTCAAGGTCCCCTGAGTCCAAAACATGATTTTTGGGTGTGTGTGTGTGTGTGTGTGTGTGTGTGTGTGTGTGTGTGTGTGTGTGTGTGTATGTCTGTGAACTCCATTCCTAATCAACCGATTGACTTGCAATTTTAAACTCAAGGTCCCTACTCCATGAGGATCCAACAATAAGAGATTCAATGAAATTGAATTAAAAATGGCGGAAAAAATAGCTATTCTCGAGTTATAAGCATTTGAAGATGAGTGATTTCTCTGATCTGTGAGTAGAGGAAACATTTTATGTTTGAGTGAATAACTCTTCCCGTATTGTAGTGAAACGTCTCATGTTATATCAAAACACTTGTTAGGTCAACCTCTATTCATAGCCCGAATATCAACCAAATCTAGGAGATTCGCATTTCTCATGAAATCCATGAATTTTGCATTCATCCATGAATTTTTCAGCTCGGGTTTTTGCAAAAATGGTCAAAAATTGATATCGCTCAAACACTGATGAATGATAGTACTATGGTATGTATCCATGCCCCATGAATGAAATTCATTTTCAGAAGAAAAATTTTAATCTGGGCTTCAAGTTGCACGAGATTGATACTTTCAGAATCCATGTGCAAAATCATTCCCTTTTTTCCGGTATGCAATCCACAATTTTAACATGTTTTGATGCGAACAAACACTACCCTACTCTCTCTTATTATATAGATTGAAATAATTGAAAGCAAATTGTTTCATTTTAATTAATTTGTGCAATTGAAGGTTTGTACATACAAACGTTGAGCAGAGCTGGAACACAGTCTGTTATGACAAGAGCTTTGGGAAAAGCGAGACATCTATATAATAAGAGAGAGTATAGTGAAGTCCACGTTATAATGACAGTGTTTGATTAGCAATGGTATTACTACCCTTGTCTATCATCCAACAAAGCGGAAAGCGCTATCTCATTCTCGCTTTGTTCTGTTGCCAGATCGTCCTTTAACAATGTAGAATTAATAATTAATCAACAAAATATTCAGTCTTAATTATGAAAGTACATTATGAAATTATGAAAAAATATAATTTCTTGCTTAGACAGACATTCTTCTTTCTCTTCGTCTCATTCTCCTCCCTCTCTACATTAAGATTAGATATTTTTTTAATTAACTATTAATTCTACATTGTTAAAGGACGATCTGGAAACAGAACAAAGCTAGGAAGAGATAGTGCTATCCGCTTTGTTGGATGATATACAAGAATAGCAATACCATTGCTAATCAAACACTGCCATTATAACAAGGACCTCACTAGAGGAGCTTTGTCGAATGATAGACAAGAATAGCAACACCAATGTTACTGCCATGGTATTACTATTCTTGTCTATCATCCAACAAAGCGGATAGCGCTATTTCTTTCTAGCTTTGTTCTGTTGCCAGATTTATATAATGTAGAATTAATAATCAATCAACAAAATATTCAATCTTAATTATGAAAATTCATCATTGGAGGATAATATAATTTCTTGCTTAATGAAATATAATTGATTATTCCAAACAAGAATGAACAGTAAATAAACCTGTATCAGCTACCGTCTATAGAAGGCATTGACGAGACAGAGGAACGGCAACGTTGTTCTCCTATTTTTCTCCACTGCCATTATAACGTGGACCTCACTATACTCTCTCTTATTATATAGATTGTAATTTATTGGGGTAATTGAACGCATTGTGTTTCATTTTAATCAATTTGCGCAATTGAGTGTCTGTACATACAAACGCTAAATTCGAGAGAGGAACACGAGGATGACAAGAATGTGGGATAAAGCGAGACTTGTTGGCAAATTCTATGACGCATGAGTTTTGAGTTTGTTTGTTAGGGTTAGTATTTTGTCGGCGGGGGAGGGGTGGATGGGAAAATGGAGTGGCTCTGGGTCAAAGCTTATAATTCACTGTGAACCTCCATTTCACTCACCCTAGTAATACACTCTCCTACTCTAGAATGCATTATGCATCCTCTGCTCGGCAATGAAAGTCTAATTCTCTCTATCCCTCACACACTCTCTTTCTCACGCTCTATCTCTCTCTCTCACTCTCTCTGTGAGGTCGGAATGGGACTCGTTGCGTTGTCACATTCATTTGATAATTGAAAATGACATCCAGCTACAAGCCAACAAACAAATAATAATTTCTTTGACTCATGTTTGCATGAAATCTAATAAAACACACACACACACACACACACACACACACCACACACACACACACACACACACACACAGACACACACACACACATACCTCTATCTCCTATCTTTTCCTTTTCCAAACCTCTTTGTAATCTTTCTTCACGCTCTTATTTCTCTCACTCTCTCACTCTCTCCATTTTGTCTCTCTCTCATTTGTTGGAACAACGCCGATTTATGAAGTTACATCACAATATATTATCGTTATTGTAATTGCATTCAATTTTTTTTCTCATTAATTAATCTTTTGTACTTTGTAAAATTCGTTGAATAATTAGCAACACCGTCATTTGATGTAAATTAGTTTTTAAGCCAGTAAATATTGTAACATACATGAATAAAGAAATCTAATCTAATCCTCCTCCTCCTCGTTCTTCTTTATCTCCTCCTCTTCTTCTTGACCTCCTTCTCCCCCTTATCATCCCCCTCCTCCTCCTCCTCCTCATCCTCCTCTTACTCATCCTCGTTCTTCTTCTTCTTCTTCTTCTTCTTCTTCTTCTCCTTCCTCCTCCTTATCCCACTCCTCCTCCTCCTCCTCCTCAACTTTTTTCTCTCATTCCTCCTCCTTCTCTCTCTCCTACTCTCCCACCTCCAGCTCACTCTTCTTCTTCTTCACCTCCTCCACCTCATACTCCTCCTTCTCCTCCTCCTCCTCCTCCTCCTCCTCCTCCTCCTCCTCCTCCTCCTCCTCCTCCTCCTCCTGCAACTCATACCCCTCTAAGAGAATTTTTGATATAATCTTAGAGCTCAACTCTGTACACTCCTTGAAGCTTTTCAAGGGTTAAAATCTGGTTGCCTTGGAGATGTTGTTCACTTCAAACGTTCAACAAACTATTAGAAAAACATCAATGCATCTTATGAGCCAGTAAATATTGTAACATACATAAATAATGAACTCTAATCTGATCTCTCTCTCGAATATGCCAGTAAATATTGTAACATACATAGATAAAGAAATATAACCTCATCTAATCTAATCTCTCTCCATCTCTATCAATCTCTCATTCTCACTCTCTCTCTCTCTCTCCCGGTATTGATGAGAAGTATATTATTTCATATCCTTTCCAGAAAATCAACAATAATATTAGTCTATTGTTATGAAGTTACATCACAATATTATACTATCGTTATTCTAATTGCATTCAATCTTTATTCTTATTGATTAATTTTTCTACTTTGTAAAATTCATAGAGTTCATAGAATGTTGTTAGAAGGTGATCAATTCCAGTGACTAGTAGTTTTGCGAACAGTAGACCACACGCAGTATTCTCATCCACAAGTTCCTGATTCAAACTATAGACCTTATACAACAATAGACTGGCTTCTCCACACATCTGTGTAATCACTTGTCAGCTGATTTATGATGAAGAATTCTATAGTCTGATTTTCACCCTAATATTGGCGTATGAAGGAGGCTCCTTTTTCCTTTTATATTATCCTTGAAATGCAAAATTTGCAAAAACCTTGTATATACGTCGACGCGCAATTAAAAAAGGAACATACCTGTCAAATTTCTTTGAAATCTCTTACCGCGTTTCGCCATAAATGCGCAACATATAAACATTCAAACATTTAAACATTAAGAGAAATGCCGAACCGTCGACTTGAATCTTAGACCTCACTTCTCTCGGTCAAATATAGAATTTGAAATTGTTGTTTGCAGCAAAGAAAATAAAAAAACCTCAGATCCTTTTCCCAATTGAACCCTTCCACCCATAATACTGTGACTCATTTTTCCTTCTTCTATAGTGAGCTCCACGTTATAATGGCAGTGAAGAAAGATAGCATAGCAACGTTATCGATCCTTGTCAATGCCTTCTATAGACGGTAGCTGATTGACGTAATATTAACTGTTAATTCACGTTTAAAATAATCAATTATATTTTATTAAGCAAAAAATTATATTTTTCAATAATTTCTTAATGAATTTTCATAATAAAAATGAAATATTTTGTTGATTGATTATTAATGTTGTTAGAAGACGATCTGGCAACAGAGCAAAGCAAGAAAGAGATAGCGCTATCCGCTTTGTTGAATGATAAACAAGGATAGCATCACCATTGCCAATCAAACACTGCCATTATAACGTGAACCTCACTATAGGTATGGGACAAGGAAGTTCAAGACCCACATTTCTTTAAGATAAAAATATCCATGGAAAGAGATGGTGAATGAATGAATGGATGAGGGAGGGAATTGTAAGGGAAATAGAATCATATTGTATTTTTCTCTCAAAAGCCGACGATTTATAAGTTTTTAACTTTTTAAAAGTCTTAGAAAGAGAGTGAGGATAAAGTTTTCACCTTCTGCAATTGTCTAGATAATGTTGGCTCACCGGCTACAATTCAATATAACCAGGATACTTTCAAAACTTCTGAATTCGCAACTGTTGAAGACTTTAAACTTCCTAACAAATTTCCGTCATCACTCATCCGGCTCCACTAGGATGAAGACAGCGTATTTGAAAAATATAACATTTATCTCTGACAATTTCTTCCACAAAGACTTTGGTGAGAATGAAAAGAACCCGAAGAACCCGGGTTGTCGGTTGCCTGAAGAGAATAGTATGTTTCCATTGCCAACTTATTAAGCTACTAGTAGGTAACCCGTGCTTCACAAGGGTCTATTTTAAAACTTTGCAAAATGAAAACTTGACGTAATAAGAAATTAGAAATTTGAAAATAGGCCTATAACCATTCTCGGTTGATGAAGAATCTTAATGCAAAATTTCAAATCAATCAGTCCAGTAGTTCAGACGTGATGATGTGTCAAACATAATTCTCCTACATCACGTACGTGTATGAGCCAGCTCTTTCCATTATTATAGTAAAGATGATGGATAGATGGATGATTCATCAGTATCTTTGAATGAGAATAACTTTTGAACGGTTTGAGAAATCGATGCGGTTTTGATGCGACAGAAAATCAGTTATTTTTATTCGAATAGGATCCCCAATCATACCTATCTATCATCTAGTGTCCCTTTTAAAAGAAATGTTCAGCTGCTTCTATACAACAACTGGAAGCATGACAAATTGAAAACTTGACGTAATGAAATCTTGAAGAATTTAAAATAGGCATAAATAACCATCCTCGGTTAATTAAGAATCCATAATATGCAAAATTTCAAATTAATCAGTTGAGTATATTTCATACGTGATTATACGTCAAACATAATTCCCTATTCCTTACGAGTATAAGCCAGCTCTTTCATTTATTATAGTACAGAAAACTGAACAATAATAATAATACTTTAAAAACTCACAGAATCATATTGATTTTTCCAATACATCAATAAATTTTAGTTCGATTAGGATCCTCCTTAATTTGAATCAGGCAGCTTTTTGTTTTCCCAATTCCAAACGAAATACCTAAAATACTCGTTTCAATGGGAATTCGTGTCTGATTGTACATTATAACTGGAGAATATAGATCATTACTTATTTTATTGTGATCTATTCATGATTTTCTCATGAAATTCAATGATAGGCCTATAGCATGAAGACTATGTCTAATTAATTTGTACTGGTGGCAAAATTTTACATTAAAAATAATTATTTGATAAAATCCAAGTTCAATTGTAATGAAAACAAATTCTTTCAAATAATAATTGATGATAATACGATTCGAGGGAAAAAATTGAGAACAAAAAATTGGGAAGCATCGGGATGCGAATCGAGGATCCATCTGCTTACGGAGCAAGCTAGCGTTCTACCGTTGCGCTAGACGGCCGTTCGAAAATGATAGTCTTGTAACAGCATTATAAACTCCTCATAAAAAAACACACTTTGGTCTGCAACAATGTAGCCTATGCAACTTCATGTACGGTAGCATAGATTTGAACATTAATTCTGGAAAATCTAGAAGGAAAATTGAAATTTGGGCTTCCAGGTGCACGAGATTGATATTTTTAGAATCTATGTTGAAAATTTGGAGATCTAAATCATTCCCGTTTTTCCGGTATGCAATTCACAAGTTGACATGTTTTGATGCGAACAAACGAACAAACACAACCCTACTCTCTCTTATTTTATAGATAGTGAGGTCCACGTTATAATGACAGTGTTTGTTTAGCAATGGTATTGCTATCCTTGTCTATCATTCAACAAAGCGGATAGCGCTATCTCTTTCTCGCTTTGCTCTGTTGCGAGATAGTCTTCTAATGATGTAGAATATTAATAATTAACAAAATATTTAATCCCAATTATAAAAATTCATTATGAAATGATTCTAAATTCAAAATTTCCAGCACATATATATTATTTTTGGACATAAATTGAACTTTAACTTCCCACAGTAAGAACATAACCAATTTTTTCGGACATTATTATTATTATTTATCAAGATTTGGAGACAGAATAGTTTTAGTCTATGCCTGTTGTTCTATCCCGATCATATTTATATGATTTGTGATTGTATCAACTAATAAATAAATAAAAAATCTGGTGTGGCGCACTCACACAGCTTTCCTTGCCGTTATGAAAATTTATCACCTGACGCTAGTGTTCCCGCGCATCTCAAGTCTACTATAATTCAAAGATTTGAGCCAGCTGGTGACAGGACAATAACGCTGGAGACATACGAGGTCTGCTATCTCTTCATAGTCAATGATTGATATTTAATGGAATCAACAGTTGGAAACAGTTTGCAATAATTGGATAATCACATTTTCTCGAATTTCGAGCTTATTTTTGATTTTAGGTGACAATGTTAGATCTACTGAACATTAATTGTAGAGATTCTCATGCTCAATCTTTTCCATTCGAAAATGTTCATTTAAATTGTATCTGGAGCCTGATAATTGAGAATCTAAAATCAAACTTTGCTTAGATGGGGCGGAACTCCTGAAATTTTTACAGATATGGGACTGGTGGCAGTTGATAGGGCTTATCAATGGCCGACTATTGTAGGTATATATTTGATCAAAATCGTTGGAGCCGTTCTCGAGAAAATCGCGAAAAACCCTGTTTTTGACAACATTTTCGCCATTTTCACCATTTCTTGAATCGCATTTGATCGAAATTGTTCGTGTCGGATCCTTATAGTGTAAGGACCTTAAGTTCCAAATTTCAAGTCATTCCGTTAATTGGGAGATGAATTTATCGTGTACACAGACGCACATACACTCATACACACACACATACAGCCAATACCCAAAAACCATTTTTTTTGGACTCAGGGGACCTTAAAACGTATAGAAATTAAATTCAGAAATTTGGGTACCTTAATTTTTTTCGGAAAGCGATACTTTCCTTACCTATGGTAATAGGGCAAGGAAAGTAAAAACAGATCTACCGATGGATGTTGGATGACGCAATGATTATAACAGCTGATTTCTATTTCTGTGTGTGGCCAGCTCACAAATCTTCTCCCATAAGGATAGCATGCAAACTTTGAAGGTCCGTAGGAAAGAGTCCTGAAGACGGATAATAAATTTGATAGGCCATAAACCTGGTCCTGAACATAACGAACAAAACTAAGAAAAAATCATCAAATTCGGTGCACACATAAAAAAGTTATTGAATGTCAAAATTTGAGGCTCGATTTTTATTTATATAGATTTTCATAATTAAGATTGAATATTTTGATCAGTGATTATTGATTCTACAATGTTAAAAGACGATCTCAATAACTCATGCAATACATATATTTAGGATTCAAAAGTGGGCAGTTAGAGTGATGGTGGTTGAATCTATTAGAGCAAGTTGTAGAGGTTATTTCAAAGAGTTAAAGATTCTCCCACTACCAGGTGTATATATTTTGAAGGCTCTTTGTTTTATTGCTAAGAATAAAGATAGGTTCAATACAGGAGAGTTGTTCCACTCATACAATACCAGATATAGACAAAACCTCAGAGACGACATTCATCGAACTGGTATGTATGAGAGGGGGGTAAAGAGTGCAGGAATTCGGCTTTATAATTCATTGCCAACACGCATAAAATCTCTTACAGGTGAAAAGTTCAGAATTAAGGTGAGGGATGAGTTGTTGCAGGTTTGTCCTTATTCCAGTGAGGAATTCTTTTTTCATTATGAAACGCAAAGATTGATCACTTAGATTATAATTGACAAATCCTTATACCCCTTTCATAGGTGGTCAGTGGGATGAAAAAAATTAAATGAAATGAAATCTGGCAACGGAGCAAAGCGAGAAAGAGATTACGCTATCCGCTTTGTTGAATGATAGACAAGGATAGCAATACCTTTACTAAACGAACACTGCACAGTGTAGATGTTCTCCAACTAAGAACACTTTCAACCCTCTCTCATTCGCTCTTTCTCTCTCTCACTGTTCCTAGGCAAATAATGATCAAGTTGGAGTGCCAGTATTGTTCAGGTCAGTCCAATGAATGTCAATGGCAGTTGATCAGGCACGTAGTAATCATTAATCATTAATCATTACTGGAGCTGAACCAATTGAGTAGACTCAATTATCGAATCATCCATCAATTTCTGAGTGATTTGGTTAGCTTTTCTTGATGACTGGGGGCCAATCATATGATTCACTCAATCAAATAGTCTACCAGCTATGTGAATAATGCTATTGTACTTCCCCCTGTAATAATTATTATCCACTACTGGAGCCCCTGGGCTGCAGAACTCGCTCAAACTGCCGTTCATATTCTGTCAGCTTTTCTATTGGAATTCACGGTTGAAATCGATTTACAATATTCACTGCAAACATTATTGACCGAGCGAAGTGTGGTCTAAGATTCAAGTCGACGGTTTGGCATTTCTCTTAATGTTTAAATGTTTATATGTTGCGCATTTACGGCGAAACGCGGTAATAGATTTTCATGAAATTTGACAGGTATGTTCCTTCTTAAATTTCGCGTCGACGTATATACAAGGTTTTTGGAAATTTTGCATTTCAAGGATAATATAAAAGGAAAAAGGAGCCTCCTTCATACGCCAATATTAGAGTAAAAATCAGACTATAGAATTATTAATCATAAATCAGCTTACAAGTGATTACACAAATGTGTGGAGAAGCCAGTCTATTGCTGTATTTTCATAAGGTCTATAGTTTCAATCAGGAACTTGTGTATGGCAATACTGCGTGAGGTCTACTGTTCACAGAACTACTAGTCTATTCAATCATTCAGAATTATACATCTTACAGAAAAGTACCAAATCAATAATAAAAATATTATAATAAATATCGGGGCACCGAGCTTCGCTCGTTATTTATATTTATTGATAAACAGAACACAATTCTCTAAAATGATCGTGTTTATATTTCACAGCTGGCTACATGTCATCTTATGAATTTCGGGGATGCGATATTTTGATTTTTCACATACTCACTTTTTTACTATCTACAGCTGTTTCAGCCAAGGATGAATTATCCTTTCAATGTCGTTCAGCGAGTTTTCCCAAGGATGAGACATAAAGCAATCAAATCTTTTTATCATAAACCTACTATGTTTCAAATTTCGTGAAAATCGTTAAAACCAGATATAAAAATAACCAGATATATAATACAGAAACTGCTCGCTTGATATAATAGGATAATACTGAGGGTGATACCCACATAAGCTCTTAGGATTGTGCGTGAGTAATGAGTGAGAGGGATGATGGGGGCATGATGAGTGATGGCGACTACTTTTTAGGTAGTCGGGACCGACGTTTTATCGTCTCCTCCGAAAGACAGGTTTGTCAATGCAGACGGTTTTGTTCGCATTGCAATATTTGTGTGATTCCCCATTTATCCAATACGTTCTATATTCCTGCTGATTGTATGTGTTTCTTCTTGCAAATGGAGAATCTAATCTAATTTCTAATATCTAATTTTAAAGTCAATATTACTATACAGTCCGTAAATATCTTTTGCTCTTTAAAATATAGATTAAAACGTTTCAAACTATTGAATAAGAAGCGTCCCAAGGACATTTCTATAGTGAGGTCCACGCTATAAAGGCAGTAGAGGAAGATAGGAGAACAACGTTGCCGATCCTCTGTCTTGTCAATGCCTTCCATAGACGGTAGCTGATACCGGTCTATTGGTGTAATATTAGCTGTTCATTCTCGTTTAAAATAATCAATTATTATATTTTATCAAGTAAGAAATTATATTCTCCTGTAATTTCGTAATGAATTTACATCATTAAGATTGAATATATTTGTATTCCGAATTAGGAACAAGCAAAACTGGTACAAAAACCGCCTTTTAGCGCACCAGGTGGAATTTTTATCAACTACAATCAGGAAATTCCTGATTCGAAACTTGTAAACAAGGTTATGTTCATAGAATGCATGTAGTAATGTCAGCACAACCAGGTAATTTTTCCTGTTTCTCAATTATTATTTTCTAGATTATTATGACAAAATAGTGTAAGTTATTTGGACGTGAATGTCTTTGCAGTGCTCGAATGCAATTCCAGTCTCGGCTGACGCCTCGACTAGAAACATCATTCTCGCCTGCAAGAGGCCCCTTCCCGTCCTTGTGACTTAAAATACTATATTAATAATAATTGATGTTATCATTAAATAGTGCTGACACCATGAAATGAATCCCATTTCAGCAGTTTCTAGTTTTACTAAAATGAGGTCCACGTTTTAATGGCATTGAAGAAAGATAGGAGAACAACGTTGCCGATCCCCTGTCTTGTCAATGCCTTCCATAGACGGTAGCTGATACAGGTTTATTTATCTAATATTAAGTGTTTATTCTCGTTTAAAGTAATCAATTATACTTTTAATCATTTCAAGATAAAATATTTTGTTAATTAATTGTCCATTCTACATTGTTAAAAGACGATATGGCAACAGAGCAAAGCGAAAAAGAGATAGCGCTATCCGCTTTGTTGCATGATAGACAAGGATAGCAATACCTTTGCTAATCAGACACTGCCATTATAACGTGGACCTCACTATATATTCTATTTTGAGGGTGAGTGTAGAGGGGACTTGACAAAATAAAGAATTTTGTCATTATAATCAGTCATTACTGACAGATGAATGTGAATTGTATTAGAAATTTGTCTGTTTTTCCCATCAGATGGCCGAAAATGCTGGCTCAGCTATCGCCGAATTCTACAAGGGTCGGTCAGTGTTGATCACAGGGGCGACTGGCTTCATGGGTAAGGTGCTCGTCGAGAAACTGCTATTTGGATGTCCAGATCTGAACAGAATCTACGTCCTCATCCGAAGCAAACGGGGTCTCCCCCCTGCTCTCAGACTGGAGGAGATGTTCAAAGCACCAGTAGGTAGTCCTTTTTTCCTTTCGAATATGAATAACTAGTAGTTCTGTGAACAGTAGACCTCACGCTCAGTAAGTTACATTGACCTGTTGTTATGTTTTCTCAAAAATAAATAAATAATTTATCAATTAAAATGTCTAGAAAGAATCCTAAATATATAGAGCTTTCTGTCCTATCGTACCGTGTCGTGTCGTCCCGGAATGTGAGTGTGAGCGCTGTTATCAGGTCTGGCTGCCGTCGATACGCCAATCCAATCAACCCATCAGAGAACATTCTGTGTTGTCGTGTTGGCGAAAAATCGGTGTGTTGAAATTAACAAAATGAACTCCATAATTCTAATTTCCAACAAACTTCATTTCTCACTTTTCATGATTTTAGAAATCTTAATGTTTTATTTCAACACACCGTTTTTTGCCACCACGACAACACAGAATGTTCTCTGATGAGTTGATTGGATTGGCGTATCGACGGCAACCAGACCTGATAACAGCGCTCACACTCACATTCCAGGACGACACGTCACGGTACGATAGAGCAGAAAGCTCTATGTCTATTAAGGATTTTTCTAGACATTTTATATTGATAAATTATTCATTAATCTTTGCGAAAACATTACAACAGGTCAATGTAACTTACTGAGCGCGAGGTCTACTGTTCAGAGAACTACTGGAAGAACCCTAATCACGTGACACATTCTCAGAAAGAACCACTTGCTACTCACTACTGTCATAGAGAAACAATAGCGTAAGTAGATATCCCATGGTTTAGAGTGTTTATGTCGCAACTTTTACTGTTATCTCAAGCTGATTACTGTCGAATATTGTCGATTTTTACTGTTTTGACAGGGTGAGAGTGTATGAACGGCACAATATGAGAGACTACCAGCGTCTTAAAGCTTCACGGGAAAGAACTACGTGGACTATGGGCTTGAGATAACAGTAAAAGTTGCGACATAAACGCCTTATACCATGGGATATCTACTCATGCTATTGTTTCTCTATGCTACTGACTAGTCAAGATTAATACAATTCCTACCCTCTACATGTAATTATTGTATCAAACAATAAAGTGTATGGTTGCAGTTGTTTGATCGTCTCCGCGTTGGCCACCCGGAGAGGTTCTCGAAAGTGACAGCAGTGGAGGGTGACGTCTGCCTGGCCGACCTGGGCGTATCAGCCTCCAGCCGGGCCACCCTGGTGACGCAGGTCTCTGTCGTCTTCCACTGCGCCGCCTCCCTGAGACTGGAGGCCGGCCTCAAGGAGCTAGTCAACGCCAATCTGGAAGGGACAAACCGCGTTCTCCAGTTGTGTTCCCAGCTTCAACACATCAAGGTTAGCTTACTTATAGCGAGGTCCACGTTATAATGGCAGTATTTCATTAGCAATGATATTGCTATCCTTGTCTATCATTCAACAAAGCGTATAGCGCTATCTCTTTCTCGCTTTGCTTTCAATTCAATTACAATACTTTATTGCCAGAATTCAACAACGCAACAAATAAAGGTTAATGAATCAACACTTATTACAAGAAAATAAAATAAAATTAACTACCGAGAACTAAAAACTAAAAATTTTTTCAGGCACCACCAGCAAAAAGAAAAGTCTTTGGCCGCTGGTGGGAGTCGCATAAAGTCCGATTTAAAATAAAAACTGAAAACAAAATACAATTCACAATACAAAATCGAGTTGATGACAAGAAAAAAATACTTCACTGCAAAAAACAAAAGAGTGATAACGAATTTTGAGAGAGAGAGAGAGAGAAAAAAGATTAGGAAAAACTAAAATAAAACAGAGATGAAAAATATGACTACCATTCAGGTCTCAGGAATCACAAAAAATAGAGATTGCTTTATAAAAATATATATAAATATAGGCTATTATTACCACCATTCAGGTTCAAGGGAAAAGGAATACTTTTCCTTAATCCAATCCTCTATTCCCTTCAAATCTATTCTTTGATGAATATCAAATGGAATTATATTAATAAATCTAGAGCTCATATACAACAACTGTCTTCTTAACATGCTCAACTTAGAGTCTTGAACAACATACTTCAGCGAACTGTCTGGTCTCAAGTTGTGAAATGTTTTATCAATCCTACAGAATTTATTATTACTTTCAACTATATATTTGAAGAGTCTCTTGAAATAAAGTTGCCTTACTGTCAAAACTTTGAAACTTTTGTATATGATTGTCTGCATCTACTGATAATTGGTTCTATCTGAATATTGTTAACAGTAGCAGCAATAGTAGAGTCGGATATCATTGAAAGGCTGCTGCCAAACATAGACCCACCTATCACAGCTCCAACGCCCACCGCTGGCTTTGTTGCCAGATCGTCTTTTAACAATGTAGAATTAATAATTATCTAACAAAATGTTATTGTTGCTTTCCTAATCATTCATAGTTGAGAATGATATTGTATGTATCAATGTATGGATAAATAATTCTAAACTCACTGACTATAATCCTTGTATGTAAGACTAGCAGGTAACCCGTGCTCCACAAGGGTCTGTTTTAAAACTTGACCGAGTGAAATCTTTCAAAAAAGTGGGAGAATTCAAAATAGGACTATAACCATCCTTGTTGAATTAAGAATCTATGTGCAAAATTTGGATATCTAAATCATTCCCGTTTGTCCGGTATGCAATCCACAAGTTGACATGTTTTGATGTGAACAAACACAACCCTACTCTCTCTTATTATATGGATAGATAATCCTTGTATGTAAGATGGTGGTGATGACAACACATTGATTAATTGATGAAGTATGATTAATTGATTGAAGATGATGCTGCACCTATCGACGGCTTTCTGTCATGTGGACGTGGTGGAGATGGAGGAACGGGTCTATAGCAGTGACATAAACCCTCATGACGTCATCAACCTGACCAAATGGATGGACGGCCAGTCAATGGATCAAGTCACACAGAGGTCAGTTGTATCTGAGAAAACTTCTATGCTGTATTCATCTGTGGTTGTAGTGAAAGAATAGAGCCTCAAGGATAATACAAAAGGAAACGAAGTCTCCTTCGAACGCCAATATTACCGTGAAAATCAGACTATAGAATTATTCTTCATAAATCAGTTGTCGAGTGGATTATTAATTGCATGCAATGACGCATGCAATATTAATATTGTAGGATTTGTAGGGATACGGAGGACGCGACTTTACATTGAGGTCTAGACAAATACAAATAGGTAATTAATAGTGGCAAGCGGCCAATAAATACCTGGCGATTCAGACGTCGTTTTGATACGATTCCCATAGAAGTTGCAGTCAGACTGAGGTGGTTAGGGAACTATGAATACCAGGTACGCGCAGTCGCCATTTTGAGTCACAGAAGAAGGAGCCAAATTCAAGATATATCCGTATACTCTATGTTGTATGGTTTTTGACAGAATTTACATTGACATCACTGAAGAACTGAAGTGGCTCATAAATTGATGGGAATATTTTTCCAACAAGGATACATTCAAAAAATGAACGTATTGTTCAGAACAAAATGAAAAAATGATTTGTATTTAATTTAACAAAATCCGGTACCGTACAAAACTAGTAAAGCTGTAGTCCTTCAACTCTGTGCCTCAACATTATTAGTTTTGGAAAGGCGCAGTCTTCAGGAAAAAGTTTCACTACTCACTACTGCATGGACTATTATTAGATGTAAAAATTACCAATACCACAGTAGGCCAGTAAATTATTCATATCAGTCCAATTTTGGATGAGAAAAAGATATAGGCCTAGGCTATACTACTGTAGCTTGCACAAGCTTAAAAGACTTGCTGTTACAAGTGTATTGTAATAGTGAGTCTTCTAAGCCACTAGGATCGGTATTTTTTGAAGACAATATTAATATTCATTATAGAGTTAATGATATCAAGGAGAATTTGAAAGTAAGCCTATAAACTAGTGATAATATTGTAAACCAAGCTACTGCTCCGCTCAAACACTTATCTATATTAGGTACCTTATAATAGGTATGGTAGCCTACAGTTTGTAAGTTATAATTGTCAATTATTAATGTAATATTGTTTTGAGATGATCAATTAGTAGAATAGAAAATGCTTTTAACGTAGAGTAATAAATATGAAGGCAAATTGCCTTTCTTTTTTCATCTGTAGGAAATCTAAACAAGCGAAACCCTTTCTCTGTTTATTGGCACAATTTATTGCCGAGCACCCCACCATAATGAATTAGAATTATTAAAAATATCAAAATATAATCACTACTTTCAAAGCGTAGCAATACAAGCAGTTGAAACAAATGCTATGCTATGACTCAAAATGGCGACTGCGTGTACCCAGTCTTAGAGGTGATGACTGCTGGCTGGTGGCTTGCTAAGGGGAAGGGTGAGTGGGTGCGCTATCAAAATATTATCTCCTTTAACACAGTCAGTTCGATTCTCAACAAATATCTCAATGTAACTTTGTAATAAATGAGCTGCTGTGTGGACTATTTATCGCATGCAGTGATACATGCAATTTATAACTGAAAGTAACATGGTAGGCCTATTTTCTCTCGACCTTTCTCTGATTTCAACTCGGGCTGACCTGTTGTCAGTATGTCTTGAATGAGATCAGTTTTTAATATTAGCATTTTCCATACACCAACCCCAACAGCCATTAGCTGCTTTCACACCGACATCTCGCCGACACGACATACAAACAGGATTTACTCTGATGGACATTATAAGAAGAGGCTGTGGTTTATAGCTGCACGAGGTCTACTGTTCACGGAACTACTAGTGAGATCTTAAAGGTGTTCTCGCAGACCTTATTTTGAAGAAAAGAGATTGCTGACGGCTCCTGCTATTCATAAATTTGATTCAAATTTTTTTTTGATTTCATAAATTCGAATTTGATTTCTTCGTTTCTAAAAATATACGGGTATATGAAGAATCATTTTTGCATTATTATAATTACTTAGTAGTTGACCGAGTGAAGTGAGATTCAAGTCGACGGGTTTGCATTTCTCTTTATGTTTATATTTATGTAAACTCCACATTCACGGCGGAGCGCTGCAATAGTTTTTCCGGCCTAAGAAATCACAAGGATGAAAGTTTGAAGATATGTAATTTATTGGGAACATTGCAGGTTGATCAGCCCTCACCCCAACTGCTATACGTACACAAAGCGGCTGTCAGAGACACTAGTGGATCAGAGTAGAAAACAAATACCAGTCGCCATAGCCAGGCCGTCAATTGGTGAGTACATCTTGAAGATTTCTTCTTCTTCTTCTTCTTCTTCTTCTTCTTCACTTTTCAATATATTTTGATTTATATAATATCATGTTGCCAAAATTGAACAATTCGAATAAATTTCTGAAGAAAAACATTTTTATTGTTTTCAGTTTTTGAGATATGAACCCCTAGAAATGATATTGGGTTATTACCTCAGCAGCATCGATAATATCGATGAAATATCGATGATAATAACTAAAATACAGCCCATTCAATACAACATTGGTGTCCTAACCGGTTTTGACCTTGAACGTTATGCAACATTGCCATAATTTTACCTAGGGAGGAATATCCTATTGGAACTGTATGTGATGGAAGTGTAGATGTAACCTTGTTTTGATTTTTTGAGTTAAATGTGTGATGAATTTTTTAAATAGACTTCATGAGAAGAGAGAAAAATTGTGATTACCTTTTAAAATGAAAGAATTTGCTAAAGGAATAGTTAGCGACCGAGCGATAAAGCTTACTTATCAGTAACTGTATATTAGATAAGAGTACCGTTCTGTACTGAACATTTTCTAGAAAATTATTCAATAAAATTATAATTATTCTGCAAATAAAGCACGAATTATTTACGAATTGCTCATTGAATTTGAGGTTACACTTTGTTTACTATCGATCAGATGTTTAAAGCAGCCTGAACACAGCTGACTGATTCAAAGTATTGTCAAATGTCATGCCGGTTTCATGCAAGGTATAATATCATTCCTAAAAATTATAAAACTATCAATAAAGGACCAAGAATTTCGAATAAAAAATAAAATGTATGTATTATCGTTGAAATTATTTATTATTTAAGAAATTATATTATATGTCAGTCTTATTGTAACTAACTAGGTCATAGCATGAACAGTATATTATTGATAAAACGGCAGAAATTAATTATAACAGTCTCAAACATAATAAAAATTGCATAAGAATATTAATTTATTAATGATTAATTCAACTGAACCACATGGTAATTAAATCTCTTTGGCAAGCCTAAGCCAATCATAGTGCATAGAAATAGCACCAAAAAGGTGATCGTTTGAAAGCAACACATGTTAATCTACTATCAGACAACAAACTGCCTTATCATATACGCTAGCACATGTACATTGTATGAGAGGAACTATGTCTAGAAGATTAAGCAGTTTTAAGAATTACATAAATTGAATTATTATTGTAATTAAAGGAATATATTCTACTGCTTGCCACTGACGTCATGTCTACGTCACAATCGTTCTACCAATGGCAAATTTTCATGCAAATTATTACATCGAGATTCTCAGAAGAAAGGTCTAGCCAAGAAGCTGAGAGAAAAAGACAGCACTTCCTTTTGAAATCCTCACCGTTCAGATCTCTTTATAGTTACCAAGACCTATTCGTAAAAAATTCTTGTTCGATTTTATATGTTTATTTGTGAGCCAATATTTTAGGCCAATCTATTTGTTATTTGTAAATTTATATCATCAATCGATAAACTAAAAGTTTAAAGTAAATTATCCCTTAATTAATTTGGTGAAGGAGATATTTAAATCAAAATTCCACACGTGCTGAAACCGAAGCCTGGATTGCTGCCGATCAAACGATTTTGATCTAAAGAAGAAAACCACGACCGCCAAGGAATTTCACGTGAGTTATAAGTTAAAGGGGCCCCAATCTACGCTTCGAAAATATTTCAGTGCAGAAAGATATAAAATTTTCTTCGTTAAATTATGGCCATGCCGACAAGCGCTTAGCATTTAAGAGCCTAGAATTTATCCATATAGAATTTCTAAGAATTTGTAGTTTGATTAGCTATCCTCCGCTGCCAGAACCACGACCCCGAGCATTTTAAAAATATTTTTATAATTCATTTTTTCACTATTTTTTCAAAACTGTTAATTTTATCAATTGTAAAATTCTGTCGAATCACGCATGGTATCATGCAAGCACAAGAACATTTTTAACTCTTTTGTCAATGCTAAATTATTATCAATCTGTAAATCAAATTATGAATCTGCACTGTATGATCATATATTTTATTATAATATATTCCAGTTTTGTTAATTCGTTTTCTGAGTTCGATTATTTCTTAAGCCTGTCAATTATTGTGTCTGATACGTTCTATATCATCAAGAACCGATCGAATACGATCATTGGAATAATTGAATTAAGCTGGATATTGGAACAGGTCTAAGTGGATGTAGCGAGTGGGGTCAGATCGAGATATTTTTCTTTGTCCTTACCTGCTCATATATCAGCTTTTATCTGTTACCAACCTCGACTTAGGAGCGAACACATCAATTGTACAGCAGATGCAGCCAGAGATCATATAAATTCCTACAATAGAGCTTAAAACCCGACAAGACTCTGTTCTCGAAGTATATTCTGAACGATATTGGTCCAAATACCGTATTTTAATCCTTCAGAACTTATTAGAGACGCAGTCCGTAAATTATCTACATCGGGATTTTTGCTCGACCTGTATGATTTTGTATGCTCATTCTTCACAGGTAATAATTTTAAGGTATCCGTATTCAGTGTTTAGCGATCGCTACACTGCTTATAAAAATTTCATCACTATACAATCTGTCATTAGAAGAATCAAGGGTGAGCGAGCGTTTAGGCCTCCCGCGATTCCGACAATTGTATTGAATCTTGTAGTGAATCAATCAGTCTGGTGTACACTTAGCGTCCACGTACGCAGTTACAAAATTTATAACCTCAACACCGTTGATTTAGTACAAGATTCACTCTACATGTGTGAAGCCGTTAAAAAACGCACCACATGATTTGCCGGCCCAACGTGAGGCATTTAAATATAGCACTACATGATTTGGCAAATCTCTCTACATATGTGAGGCGAGTAAAATACAGTTTTACAAATGTTATTCTATCTACATTTCGAAGAAAAATACCTCAAGGTTCACTTTCTCCTCACAGGGCGTGATGAGAAATAGGGCATTGAATATTGAGTGCCGTTTGCACAAAAGCTGGTTAAATATTAATCGTAATGATTTCTAGGAGAACCAATCAGAGGTTTTTTAAAAAACCTCTTTTGATTGGTTCTTGTGAAATTAATCACGGTTAAAATTTAATCAGTTTTTGTGCAAACAGGGCCTAGGTGTTTCATAAAATTGAGAATGAATGTAAATTTTAGTGGAATGTTTTTGTTGCAGTTACGCCATCAATAGAAGAGCCCATGCCTGGATGGGTGGACAACCTGAACGGACCAATGGGATTGCTCGTCGGGGGCGGGAAAGGTGTCATCCGAACCATGCACTGTCGAGGAGAGCTTTGCGCTCAAGTCATTCCTGTCGACAAAGCTATCAACGCTATTATATCTTTTGTACCAACAGCCGTTGCTATTTATGACAAGTAAGTAGAATCCACGAATAAGTACTCTGTTTCCATGATTCATTTAAACTGAATTGATTCAATATTTTGAATTTTTATTACTATTCAAGAATAGTTGTGCAATTTCCTATTCATGTAAACCTTTTAAAAAAGAGCAGGAGTTTCAACTATGTATTCAATATATTTTCTTAAAATATATTAAATACATTTAATAAGTGTTTTTTAATATTGTGATTTCAAGTATTCAGATACTTTATATTTAGAACCAGAAAAACGCAACTAAGGGCCGATTTCCGAGCTCGGGATTTAGCTAAGTTCGAGACTTTGAACAGCTGGAGTCAGAAAATTGCCTTTCCGAAACAGGGAATAGTCTTAGTTTTTATGATAATCTTTATTTTCTCATTACCTGCTATACGTTATAATGGCAGTGTTTGATTAGCAATGGTATTGCCATTTATTGACTCTGATCTTTCATGGAAACCACATCTGGAATGCCTGAAAACCAAACTTAATTCAGCAATTTTCGTTCTCAGAAACCTTCAGGCTTCTCTGGATTCGATGGCTCTTAAAAGTGTGTATTTCGCCCTGTTTCACTCCCTTCTGAACTATGGAATTATTTTTTGGGGTAATTCTAGCAGTGTAGTGGAGGTGTTTAGACTACAGAAGTGGGCATTGAGGGTGATGATACGAGAGTCAATCCGAACTAGTTGTAGGCCCTACTTCAAAAATCTTGGAATTCTCCCACTCCTCAGCCTATAAAATTCTGGAAACAATCTGCTTTTTAAAAAAACACATAAATTAATTTGATACAGGAGAAAAATTTCACCAATATTCAACCAGATACAGAAATAATTTGAGTGATGATGCACACCGAAGTAGGCTACTATGTATGAGCGAGGGGTAAGGAGTTCAGGTATCCGGATGTACAACTTATTGCCATCTCACATAAAAGAAAAATCAGGTAAAGATTTCCGATTCTTATTGAAAAAATAACTTCTATCCATATGTGCCTACTCAGTGGAGGAATATAAAGATTTCTACAAACCACAAGATGGAGGTTTAAGAAGATAGATAACATGTTGCTGTTTGATTAATGTCAAATTGACATATCCTTATACCCCTTTCACAGGTGGTCGGTGGATGAAATAATAATAAATGAATAAATAAATAAATAAATTGCTATCCTTGTCCATCATTCAATAAAGCAGAAAGCGCTATCTCTTCCTCGCTTTGCTCTGTCGCCAGATCATCTTTCAACAATGTAGAATTGATAATCTATCAAGAAAATATTTCATTTTAATTATGAAAACTCATTATGAAATAATTGAGTGATATAATTTCTTGCTTGATAAAATATAACTGATTATTTTAAACGAGAATGAACAGTCAATATTACATGGGAAAACCGGTATCAGATACCGTCTACAGAAGTCATTAGACAGAAGGTCTATAGAAACCATAAGAGTTTACGTTATCATATATTGTAATCCACAAAAGTTAAGAAATCTATCTCTTTCTCTCTCACTCACTCTCTCTTTCTTTTTCATCATTCATCACATCTCCCCCCTATCACTCTCTCTCGCTTCCTCTCTGTCGCTCACTCACACACTCACTCTCTCTCTCTCTCTCCCTCTCTCTCTCTGTTTGCAATCTTTCACTTGGCACTTAAGACTTCCACTCGGAAAGAGTCGCTCAATGAATGGAATGTGGAACGGCTTTCCCGTTTTTAATGAGTAATTAATCATACTGTTTCAAAAGAGTGTGATGTCTGCTTTATATAAACAAGCTCTTCCAAATAAAAGCTCATTCAGAATAATTTTGTGTCAAAGGACTTGAAGACTGATCAAGCTGTTCATTCAATGACTTGCTCTTTTGGAGCGCGATTTCAGTGACATTTTTCTTACAGTGAGAACCTGATTTCAATGACATGTATTGATTGATTGATTGATTGATTGATTCGCTGGCTTTATTGAAATCCTAGGAGGGCGTAGTCAGGGCATAGTCGGCCCTCTCTTACATCTAACCCTCCATACAATTCAAGGGAGATAAGAGATAACTTAAAACTGACTCGATTCTAAGCTAAACTAAGACAAAACCTCATAAAATTAATATTGATATTCCCGGGCTGACAAATAATTTTTTGAATAGTAGCGCTCATCGAATTTACATCTAGCTGTTTACCCTGTTGTCAATATTATTCGTGGGATCAGCTGGATGATCCCACACACATGCACTCGTTCACTCTCTTCCATTACGGTATCGACAGACGACAAAATTTCCAGCTGTTTTTCCAAGGACGTATTTATGCTTTTAATGTCCTTCAGCGAGTTATCCAAGGGTTGAGACCTAGTGCAATCGAATCTTCATATCATGAACCTACTTTGTTACAAATTTCGTGAAAATCGTTGGAGCCGTTTTCAAGATCCGTTGAACATAAATATATACCCATATAACCATATAACTACATAAACAGATAACAAAATTAGCACATAATGATATAAATATATTGGAGGCATTGACAGGAATGAGGATCGGCAACGTTGTTCTATCTTTCTTCAATGCCATCATAACGTGGACCTCACTTTAATAAAAATGAAAACTGCTGAAGTAGGATCCATTTTACAGGGTCAGCACTCAGGTAATATCAATATCCTATCATATTAAGCGAGCAATAATTTCTGTATATCCTCCTAAAACCCAAGCAATTCATATTAAAGAAGCTATGATCCGTTGTTCTTTTAGAAGAATACCATTTCGAACTCAATAGAAACCCAAGCATTTTTTCCAATTTACCACGTTAAAGCCTGATCCTTCTAAAAGGACGCAGTTTTAGGGATTTTTTTGGATGAGTAGGGAATTTTATGTTGGTGAATGTTGGACAACCTGACATTGTGTTGGTGTTTGAGCTTCATTTCAAATCATTGTTGAGTAGATTGGCGGTTAATATCACGTGCATTGGAATGCACAATGGGCCTTAGGAGGCTATAGACGGTGACTGATACAGGTTTATCGATGTTATATAACAACTGTTCATTCTCGTTTAAAATAATCAGTTATATTTTATCAAGAAAACAATTATTTTTTTTAATGAATTTTCATAATCAAGATTGAATGTTTTGTTAATTTATTATATTCATACATTGTAAACAAACGATCTGGCAACAGAACAAAGCGGGAAAGAGATAGCGCTATCCGCTTTGTTGAATGATAGACAAGGATAGCAATATAATTGCTAATGAAACACTGCCATTATAACGTGGACCTCACTATAGATTCAAATTACTACTTAGTCAATGAGAGGGCTGCTGGAGAATACGGTCTATCTCTCTTCCCTTTCTGAAATTTTCTGCCCTTATCACCTCATCCAAAAACCCAACCCTCGAACAAACCCTTCCTAAATTATCACCCAGGAATCGAGAACAAAGGGAAGCCCTATACACGATTGTCCAGTACAGATTAAATAATAGGCGCATTCTCTTCTTCGGGCAGAAAGTTTTCGAAAATGAAAAATTGAGCTCCGCGAAAATATGTTCTGGAACAAAGCCCGCTTATGTTTGCATTGGTGGTCAGTAGTCAACAGCGAAATAGCCCGTCGTAAAAACTTGAGTTTTCACCATTTTATTCTTTGTTTTTACCCATTTCTCCACGTTCTTTCTCATTTGATCACACCTTTATTGGCTGGAAATCAATTCGCTCTGTCTCACTCACATTACCCGGTCATGTGTTGATGCGTTGCATAGAATTTTATATCCTTCTTGGAGAATCGACAATTATTTGTTGAAACACCGCCGATTTTATTCATTCATTTACAATGCAAATGACACTAATGCAATAACATTATAGAAGATAGAATAATAAGGTAGTACTTGTGCTATTTCTCTTCCAAATTTATAGATGACAAAGTTAGGTTAGAATTTCACGTGTACAATTTTTATAAAATTTTAGCCCAAAATAAACATGAAAACTATGAATTTTGAATTTGGATGGCTTGAATTATTGAATTTATAAGTAATATTCTACTCAATTACCACTTGAAACTAATCGGATTATTTTGAAAAATTTGGATGCATTGAAGAAACACAAACTTGTAAACACTGAAGCTACATTACAATATTATATGATTTATAATAATCGTTAATCTAATCGAATTCAATCTTTATTCTCATTGATAAATTTTTTCAACTTTGTAAAATTTGTTGAATATTTATTAGCATTACCGTAATTTAATGTAAATTAGTGTATAAGCCAGTAAATAGTGTAACATACATAAATAAAGAACACCAATATAATCTAATCACATACTTTGTCACGTCCTTATTTCAGTTGTCTTACCATTTTCTTCAGGTTTTACTCGATCTGAGTAATGAATCAGAAAATATTGTGTTGAAAATTTGAATTCTAAAGCATTAGAAATCATTTATCATCACACATAGAAACCCAGATTGGACAACGATTCAAGCCTCAAGTCGGAAAAGTAGGATTTCGCTACGCTATAGTCAGGTCCAAATTTTAAGTGCAGTGTTTGATTAGCAATGGTATTGCTATCCTTGTCCATCATTCAACAAAGCGGATAGCGCTATCCCTTCCCCGATTTGCACTGATGGCAGATCGTCTTTCAACAATGTAGAGAATTAATAATTAACTAACAACATATTTCATCTCAATTATTAAAATTCATTATGAAATCATTGAAAATATAATTTCTTGCTTAATATGATTCATTTTTCAAAGCGAGAATGAACAGTTATAATGTTACATCAGTAAACCTGTATTTGCTACCATCTATAATAGAAGGCATTGACAAGACGAAGGATCGGCAACGTTTTTCTCTCCTATCTTTCTCAACTGCCATTATAACGTGTACCACACTATAGTAATCAATAATGCTCAGCAGAAGGCATCATACGAGTATTAATAAAGTGGATATTAAATAAACAAGATAATGTATAATATATTATTTAATAAAACAAAATAAATCGTATAGCACTCTTTATTTAAAAAAAAACTCTTAAATAGTTGAACAACTAGTTTCGGTTTACACCATCTTCATAAGATTTATTTTGTTGTATTAATTTAAAAGTAGCCCATGTCAATAAGTGTTTTATATTATTTAACTAGCAGGTACCCCGTGCTCCACAAGGGTTTATTTGAAAACTTGACAAAATGAAAGCTTGTAATGAAATCTTGAAGAATTGAAAATAGACCCATAACCATCCTTGGTTAATTTAGAATCTATAAGCAAAATTTCAAGTTAATCAGTTGAGTAGTTCAGACGTGATGATTCGTCAAACATAATTTCTCTATCCCGTACGTGTATAAGCCAGTTCTTTCCTTCATTATAGTATAGATGAGATATTATTACTGCACCAACGAGGCCGGAATTGTGTTGGGAACCAACTGTGCTTTATTTTCAGTTCTCGCAGTTTTCTCGACCTAGAAAAACTTTCTCATTTCCACATTGCAGATTGAAAAATATTTCGCTGTGTGGGTTTTCCATCGCTAGGAAAACTCATAGAAAATTCATCGGGAAACTTAGGTAGATCACAGCTTGCGAGGCACCAGTTTTCTCGATCTGTTTCCTGTCGCAGTTTTCCATTTTCCAGTCGAGTCGGGAAAACCTGTGGAAAAACTTTTACCCGCCGAGTTTTCCTACAATCAATTAGAACGATGGGTCGAGTTTCATTCGAAAACTTTCGATAAATCGTATAGTATGATTCATTATGATGTGGCAGCACTGTGTTGATATGAACAGGTTGTGCTATACATGAGGATAGCTGACACTTCAAAGTTCACGTTTGTAATTTGTGGATGAAACAATAGTGAGGTTCATGCTATAATTACAGTGGAGAAAGATAGGAGAACAACGTTGCCGATCCTCTGTCTTGTCAATGCCTTCTATAGACGGTAGCTGATACAGGTTTATTTACTGTTCATTCTTGTTTGGAATACAGGTTTATTGATGTAATATTATAAAACTGTTCATCCTAGTTCAAATAATCAATTATATTTTATTGAGCATGAAATAATATTTTCCAATAATTCAATAATTGAAATAAAATATTGTTTTAATTAATTAACATCACAATGTAAAAAGACGATGTTAACATCGATTGCAATGTTAAAGACTCTACAATGTTAAACGACGATATGGCAACAGAGCAAAGCGATAGAGAGATAGCGCTATCCGCTTCGTTGAATGATAGACAAGGATAGCAAAACCATTGCTGATCAAACCTTACCATTATAACGTGGACTTCACTGCAGGCGAAAAACTTGGCGTTGACAGATATGATCAAAGATATCTCTTTAAGGTCTTTGGATATAATCAGATAACTACTCTCTTGAAGCGAGAGGTCTACTGTTCACAGAGCTACTATAGTGAGGTCCACGTTATAATTGGCAGTGTTTGTTTAGCAATTGAATTGCTATCCTTGTCTATTACTCAACAAAGCGGATTGCGCTATCTCTTTCTCGCTTTGCTCTGTTGCCAAATCGTCTTTCAACAATGTGAAATTGAGAATTGATTGACAAAATATTCCATCTGAATTATGAAAATTCATTATTAAATTATTGGAAAAATAGTTGCTTGCTTAATAAAATGTAATCGATTATTTTTCACGAAAATGAACAGTTAATTATAATATCAATGAACAGCTACAGTCAATAAAAATCTGGTGTGGCGCATTCACACATCTTTCCTTGCCGTTATGAAAGTAATTGATCACACGACGCTAGTGTTCACGCGCATCTCAAGTCTACTATTCAAAGATCTGAGCCAGCTGGTGACATGACAATGACGCTGGAGACACACGAAGTCTGCTATCTCTTCATAGTGAATGATTTAATAGAATCAACAGTTGCCAACAGTTAGCAATTTGAATAATAACATTTTCTCGAATTTCGAGCTTATTTTAAATTTTAGGTGTATATGTTACTGAACATTAATTATTGTTGAGATTTTCATGCTCAATCTTTTCCACTTATCTGAAGCCTGATAATTGTGAATCTAGAATCAAACTTTGCATAGATGGGGCACGTGGAATTTTCACAGATATGGGACTTTAGGCAGTTGATGGAGCTTATCAATAGCTATTTCAGGTATAAATTCGATCGAAATCGTTGGAGCCGTTTTCGAGAAACTCTCGAAAAACCCTGTTTTTGACAACATTTTCACCATTTTATTCGTCATTTTTATACACAAACACACACACACACACAACACACACACACACACACACACACACACACACACACACACACTTAAGGTGTCCTTAAGCGCGCCTCTCCACTAGGAAATACTGAAATGAAGTGCATCTAGCGGATGATTCTCATAGAACATGATCTCATGAACTTATGTCATTGTGCGAAATATCAATGTGAGGACAATGTTGTTGGAGATGATGGTTGAAGCTGAAAATTAGGTGTTTTTAACAATACAAGCAGCATTGTTGTCATGTGTACCTGAAAATCTATTTGAGATCTATGATCTCAAATTGTAGAGCACAAGAATACGCCCAGAGAGATTTTGAATCATACATCTAAATGATAACAATCGGGAAATATTGTTGATCAAAAACTGAAATTCATCAAAATTTATTTTTCCTTCAAATTTTACTCGTTTTTGAAAAATCATAACTCAGTACTCATTGGAGATACAGAGTTCCGAATGATCTCATTTTATTCAGAATTTTATGATCTGAAAAAAGGCGAGAGCAAATTGTTTTGTCCGATTACAAGATTTGGCTGAGATAGCTGAAAACTGGAAAATGAGCCGAAAATACGAGGTTTTTGGGCCACCCTGTATCTAGCACAAGGAAATTTTGCATAAAGAAATTGGTTCGGAACTTCTCTTATGTACCCAAATAATATATTGAAAAATCAGAACTACAATATAAATTGCAAGCACACCCCCTTTTTACTTTCCTTGCCCTATTACCATAGGTAAGGAAAGTATTGCATTCCGAAAAAAATTAGGTACCCCAATTTCTAAATTTCTATACGTTTCAAGGTCCCTTGAGTCCAAATACGTGGTTTTTGGGTATTGGTCTGTATGTGTGTGTGTGTGTGTGTATGTGTGTGTGTGTGTGTGTGTGTGTGTGTGTGTGTGTATGAGTGTATGTTCGTCTGTGTACACTATATCTCATCTCCCAATTAACGGAATGACTTGAAATTTGGAACTTAAGGTCCTTACACTATAAGGATCCGACACGAACATTTTCGATCAAATGCAATTCAAGATGGCGACTAAAATGGCGAATATGTTGTCGAAAACAGGGTTTTTCGCGATTTTCTCGAAAACGGCTTCAACGATTTTGATTAAAGCTATACCTGAAATAGTCATCGATAAGCTCTATCAACTACCACAAGTCTGATATCTGTAAAAATTTCAGGAGCTACGCCCCATCTATGCAAAGTTTGATTTAAGATTCTCAATTATCAGGCTTCAGATACAATTTAAAAAAAAAATTTTGAAGGGAAAAGATTGAGCATGAGGATCTCTACAATTAATGTCCAGTAACATTTTCATCTAAAATTAAAAATAAGCTCGAAATTCGAGAAAATGCGATTATCCAATTGCAAACTGTTGTTTCTATTTAATGATTCACTATGAAGAGATAGCAGACCTCGTGTGTCTCCAGCGTTATTGCCCTGTCAACAGCTGGCACGAATCTTTGAATAGTAGACTTGAGATGCGCAGGAACACTAGCGTCAGGTGATCAATTTTCATAACGGCAAGGAAAGTTGTGTGAGTGCACCACACCAGATTTTTTATGTCTATATTAACTGGACTGATAGGATCGGCAACGTTGTTCTTCTATCGTTCTCTACTAACATTATAACGTGGACTTTACTATAGTAAGACAAGGAGAGTGATAGACCTAGAGATGAATTCGTTGCATGAGATGGAACAATATTATTCAATTAGCATTTCCAGCATAGGAAAGAAGATGGATGAATTTTTAATTAATCCACCGTAAAATAACATGGGCGGACTTCCGTTCTGTCTGGAGGGTTTTCGTTGCAGAGGGCGGAGGGAGTGACAAGGTAGTTGTGGGAAGGGTGGAGGCAGAAAAGGGTTTGGAGAGATGAACACCCCCCGGGTTCAGATTCAGCTGAGACTTGGGACGATTTTGATGCTGGCTCGAATATGGAAAAAATCTCTCCCGTCATAAATGATTAATGGATGCTTTTTTCGACAGACAAGAGATACATACTAAGAGAGGATAACCGAAAGAGAAAGAGAGAGAGAGTGAGAGAGAGAGAGAGAGAGAGAGAGAGAGAGAGAGAAAGAGAGAATGGAAAGGGTAGAAGCACGATACATACTAAGAGAGACCGAGAGAAATTAATATGGAGAGAGAGAAGATAGAGAGTGAGAGAGAAAACGGGGAAAGAGGTGATGAAGAGAGGGGGAAGAAAGAGATAGAGGGGGAGGGAGTGAAAGTGATATGATTGAAAGGGTAGAAGCACGATACATACTAAGAGAGACAGAGAGAAATATGGAGAGAGAGAAAAGGGGGAAAGAGGTGATGAAGAGAGGGGAAAGGAAGAGTGAGTGAGAAAGAGGGAGTGAAAGTGGGGATATGATTGAAAGGATAGATGCACGATACATACTAGGAGAGACAGAGAGAAATATGAAAAGAGAGAAAATAGAGAGAGTGTGTGAAAAGGGGCAAAGAGGTGAGGAATAGAGGGGAAAGTAAGAGAGAGAGAAAGTGAGCATATGATTGAAATGCTAGAAGCAAGATACATACTAAGAGAGACAGAGAGAAATATGGATAGAGAGAAAATAGAGAGAGAGTGAGAGAGAGTGAGAAAAGGGTGAAAGAGGTGATGAAGAGAGGGGAAAGGAAGAGAATAGAATAGAATAGAATGACTGCCTTAATTTTATACCTGGGGGGGCGCAGTCGGCCCTGTCTTACACTTAACCCTCCAAAAATATACAAAATTATAATTGAACAAGCAATACTCAGTAAAATAAAAAAAAAACGATATTTCAAATGAAAAAAGTAAAAAAATAATTATAATAACAATAAGTGGAATAGGTGAATAAACTTGAGAGTAGAGCATTCTTAAAATGTTCAATAACAAAGATCTGTTGGGAAATACAGTATATAGATAAAATACGAACTTTAAACCCTTGAAAACCACCCTTAGAGTTGAAATATTACCAAAAGATTTCTTAGTGCGCCTCTGAAGGGCCAACTGAATATACCTACCAAATTTGAACGTTTTTGGTCCGGTATATTTTTAGTTTTGCGAGTGAGTGAGTGAGTCAGTCAGTCAATCAGTGAGTGAGTGAGTGCCGTTTCGCTTTTATATATTGTAAAGATGCAGATTTTTGCCCCACTTGTTGGGTGACATTGTGTAAAGTGGTAAATTGCAAATCCTTTACAGGTGATGCGGTATTCTTGATATTTATAAGAGCGGTTGCTAAAATCCCTATTTTGCAAATAAATTCGCAAAAAGCTAAGGCCGTTCGGCTCGCAAATATGCTGGGTTCAGACCGCAGCTCTAGCTCAGTGGTAGATGCATGAATTTCCCAAATATAATTAATCACCACAAGGTTCAATGACTGGTGATTAACAATTCTTACCGCTGCTTCCGTGAAGTTCTGGAAGAATACCAATAAGGAAATCAAAAAGATAGTTGGCGACTGACTATCAGTAACCATGCATCCAATCGAGAATAATGAAGATCAACTATGGCTTTTTCTAGTTGATTTTCAAAATGCTCGTCATGAATACAGGTATTCACCAACTTACCCTTCTGAAATTCCTTTGAACTTACAACGCCAGTTCTTGAAGTTCTCTGGATCCTTATATGATATACTGTGTACTTATTAATGTAATTATCAATATGATTTTTCTGGCGGAATAGTATGACTATCATCAAAGGATGATAAGTAATGAATGCTTTTAATGAGATCAATATTGATTGATTCACTTATTTGATGTGCTGCTGACGAATATTTCTTGGTACCAAGACAGCTCAAACTGTATATCACGAGATGAGTTAGGATATAATAAAAACTTCTATGATTTTGTATGCTGACATAAAACATAAAATATATTCCAATTAAATAATATGTATAACATATTCTTATATTTATAATTCCCATATATATAAATTCTTAAATAGTTCAACAATTATCACAAGGTTTAATAGCATTCACAGTTGTGAGCTTTAAAAATTATAAATTTGCATTTAATACTGATACGTGGACTTCAAGTCAATTCAGAATTCTACAACTTAAAACCTGTTCGGTCTGTAGATTTGAGATGACATACTTTGATCAATGAGCAAATAATAATTAATACAAAGAACAATTCAATAATCTCAGGGTTTTATGAGTTCGTGCCGTGCATGGAAGTAAGCTTCTTACATAAATCAATAAATTCATAAAATAGTTTTTATAACTTATATGATAATAGTCGACACGTTGCGAATTTCTTAAACTTGAATAAATTTATATAGCGCTTTAATTGATTCCCCAATTCACTGATGAAGGCCTTAAAAATGAGCTCATTCAAGACAAATTTTTGCACTCACAAAAAAACTGATGTTCTTGAAGGTCTTGTAGAGTAAATTAATTATCTCCAATAATTAATTAGGCAGGTCCTTTCCATCTCTGCTGGGCTCGCGTGTGGTCCCGATTTCTTATAAATCTCTTCCAGTATTAAAATTTATTTATGGGAACAGATTACAATTAAGAACTCTTTAGCAACACTGAGTTCACAAATAATCAAACATTAATTACAAATATTTTACATTTAAAAGGGGGTTGGCTTGATGATTTTAAAATTTAATAGGAAGAGAGAACCCTAATCTCCATGTGCGTCCTCACAGATCAGGATCACAAGCCAAAGAGAAATGATTTTCAGAAAAATTTCATCTCTTCCTTGAACGATTTGTAAGCTTCCTTCTGATTGGTTTTCTAATTTTAGTAAGACTCAATGCAATTGGTTACTTCAGATTCAGGGTTTCTCCAAATTTGTTATACAAAGATAAATAAAAAGTTCTTATATAAATAAATTGAGTGATTGTCTTAGATTATTCCAATAAATAAATCTCGATATATGATACTATAAAACAGTATACATTTAATTTTTATGTGAGCTTTTTGTACTCTTGATTTACATACTTTTTCAGATTGCAATAAATACTCATGTAACAATAATAGTTGTCCTTATCTATTTACATAAACCTTCCTTAGTGTATATAACATATATTTTGTGAGTAAACTTTATAATTTAATTCATACTGGTTGATCGAGCAATCAGCTGATTCGTTAGGTATCGATTCAAAGAACTGTCGATTGATCCTAGATCGATTGATTCGTTTAGAACAAAAACAAAGAATTCTAACCTCAAATGTACATGCAAACTTTCACTTTTTATGATCTGCCAATAATAAATGAGCCGCTTTATAATTTTTATTTCTGTCAATGAATTCTCATTATTGTTGAATTACAACTTTGCTTGGTTCTCTTATCGCTTTAGATAATATGATACTCTTTATCACCAATAACATTCGATTTTACTTGAGTGGTACTTTGACTAGGCTATCTTTCCTTTCTATTTTATAATTCTATTAAAGCTCAATAGTTCATTTCAAAAATATTTTGTGATGCTAAAATACCACGTGACAATATATAGATAGATAAAAGACGAACTTAAAACCTTTAAAAACCACCCTTAGAATTGGAATATTGCCAAAAGATTTCTTAGTGCGCCTCTAAAGAGCCAACTGAACATACCTACCAAATTTGAACGTTTTTGGTCCGGTAGATTTTTAGTTTTGGGAGTGAGTGAGTCAGACAGTCAGTCAGTCAGTGAGTGCCATTTCGCTTTTATATATATAGACTAGTCGTCAGGCTCGCTCCGCTCGCCATATCCGTCTGGATCGTCCAGACTGGATCGTCCAAGAATGAGATCAGCAGGCTCGCTTCGCTCGCCTGCATTTTTCATTTGAGCATGCTTCATACATCAGAAAGTCAAAGTACTTCCTCGCTACTTCCTCGCTCGATTCAATCAATTATTAATCGATTAATCTCAATTATTTAGTGCATGGTGGAAAACTTCGTTAGGATATTATGAGAATTATTGTACTCCAGTGTAGCATTTAAAATTTTCCCACCTCAGCTAAACCTGCGTGTACTGAATTTTTGAGCATATTTCCATGAATTATAGAAAAAGGTGAGAAAACGCTGGAAAAACGCAGATCTTGTTGCGTATCTTTCACGTTATTTTTCCAAATTTCTTCTAACACATCATTCCACCCAAGCAGAACTTCTGTAGTAAATTTGAACAATTTCTGTTCATTTGTTCTCGATAAATCTGAGAAAAGGCAAAAAACGCTGTAAAACGCTAATTTTGGGCGTATCTTTGACGATATTGCAAATTCCTTCTAACACAACATTATTACAACCTAGCTGAGCTTCTGTACTGAATTTGAACATTTTCTGTTCATTTGTTTTCGACAAAGCTGAGAAAACGCTGGGAAAACGCAGATTTTGGGCGTATCTTTGGAAATTTTTTCAAATCCGTTCTTAGTGCGCCTCTCAAGGGCCAACTGAACATACCTACCAAATTTGAACGTTTTTGGTCCGGTAGATTTTTAGTTCTGCGAGTGAGTGAGTGAGTCAGTCAGTCAGTCAGTCAGTCAGTCAGTGAGTGCCATTTCGCTTATATATATATATATATATATTATTTCAAACAAGGATGAACAGTTAATATTACATCAATAAATATGTATCAGCTATCGTCTATAGAAGGCAGCGTTCGGCAGGATCGGCAGCGTTTTTCTTCTATCTTTCTTCACTGTCATTATTATGTGAACCTCACTTATGTCCGAGAGTCCTCAAACTGATAGTACTTGACGAGAGGAACAATAATATGTCATCACATGGCAATATTCACTCCTATTCTTGAGTTGTAAGCATTTGAAGATGAGTGATTTCTCTGATCTGTGAGTGAAGGAAACATTTTATGTTTGAGTGATTAACTCGCCCTGTATTGGAGTGAAACATCTCATATTATAGCACGACACTTGTTAGGTCAAGCTCTATCCACAGCCAGAATACCTACCAAATCTGTGAGATTTGAATTGTTCATGGAATCCATGATAAAAAAAACATCATAGTTTTTTGCAAATATGGTCAACAAAAAATTGAAATCTCTCAAACACTCATGAATAATAGTCCTTGACGTGAGGAACAATAATTGACCGAGCGAAGTGAGGTCTAAGATTCTAGTCGACGGTGTGGCATTTCTCTTAAGGTGCGTACAGATATACGCGCCGCGAGCATGACTTTTAATCAGCTGATGCCAAGCTTTTTATAACTGTATCTTACCGTTTCTGTAAAAATACAGATATAGTCAGCTGATTAAAAGTGAATTGCCCATGTTCGCGGGGCGTATATCTGTTCGCACCTTTAACGTTTAAATGTTTGAATGTTTAAATGTTTGAATGATTATATGTTGCGCATTTACGGCGAAACGCGGTGATAGATCTTCATGAAATTTGACAGGTATGTTCCATTTTAAATGGCGCGTCGACGTATATACAAGGTTTTTGGAAATTTTACATCACAAGGATAATATAAAAGGAAAAAGGAGCCTCCTTCATATGTCAATATTAGAGTAAAAATCAGACTATAGAATTATTCATCATAAATCAGCTGACAAGTGATTACACAGATGTGTGGAGAAGCCAGACTATCACTGTATTTGTTTAAGGTCTATATTTTCAATCAGAGACCTTAAAGAGGTATGCATCTTTAAGCTGGGTTTACACCAAAGCTATTAACAAAATGTTAATAACTCAATCCTTATAGATTCTATTAGATTGAACGGAAGTTGACAAACACACATCTTCATCATGTTTATGATAAGCTATGTTCAATCTAATATGATCTATAAGGATTGAGTTATTAACATTTTGTTTATAACTTTGGTCCAATCGCAGCTTTAAGGTCTTTGCTTTCAATATTTTGTTTTGCAGTCATGGTATTATTATGCGTGTCCAACACTATCAATATTCTCACATTCAAATAAAACTAATGAACTAAATAATGCTGGAGAAATTATAACAATAATTTTGATTGTGAAAAATTAATTTTCATCAGATAGAAAGATTATCACGGAACTGGATGAATTATATCATATGGAATACAAATTCAAACGTGAACTGAGTTGGTTAACATTTAAAAAAAAATGACATCAGGTACTCTGTGGATGAGAATACTGCGTGAGGTCTACTGTTCACAGAACTACTATTTTGTCATCACATTGGCGAAATTGAGACAATGTTACAATTTCACGCAATCTGGTAACGCTGATTATATTTTGTTTTGTCCAATGCACAGTATTTATTCAACATGGTTAAACAGAATTGGACAAGCAGGTGTTTCAAAAACAGACAATCAAGTCCCCATAAACACGCGTGCCAGACCTATTTGTCTTGTCAATACAGACAAACATATTGTTTGTTTGTTAAAGCATTATTTATCTGGTCGCAAAAGCTTGTTTTATACAGAGGTGTCCATAAATATTAAGCTCATTGGAATTCCAGTCAAGTAGAACCATTCCATTTCCACCTACATATTGAGAGATTCAGTTTAAACCGTCAGAGAATGGATGTAGTTTATTCATAGTGTGGTTCACGTTATAATGGCAGTGGAGAAGATAGCAGTACAACGTTGCCGATCCTCTGTCTTGTCAATGCCTTCTATAGACGGTACAGGCTATACAGGCTTATTGATGTAATATTAACGGTTCATTCTCATTTAAAATAATCAATTATATTCTATTACTAGCCGACAGGCTCGCTTCGCTCACCGTATCCGTCTAGCGAGGGGGCTCTGCCCCCTGGACACTCGACTGGTTCGTCCAAGAATGAGATCAGCAGACTCGCTTCGCTCGCTTGCATTTTTCATTTGAGCATTTTTATCATATGTTAGGACGATCCAGTCGGCGGTCCAGACTAAACGTATGGCTAAACGGATATGGCGAGCGAAGCTCTCTGACTGACAGTAGCCTGACGGCTACTAATATAATATTCCCAGGAATAGCTCTGATTGAAGTAGCAGTGCTCAATCAATTTTTCCGCGATAAATGCATTTCAATCTTTAACTTGGTGCCAACCTAACAAAGTCAACTCAACTTAATGTTTCGAAGAGGTACTCTCTCTAGATTAAAGTTCCATTTTAAGTTAAACACTTAATAATATATACTTTTGGAAAATGTGCAAAATACAATCACTGAACACTCATGAAACAGTGAAGTCACAACACATTTGCGATGAAGAACTACAACAATTATTTTGGCTACTGATCATACGATCATACGATCATACTGATCATATTTTGCCGCTCGATGTTTGGCGGTATTTTTTCCGCCGAATGTATAAGCTTGACTTTTTTTCGAGGCTGCGACGGCAGTTTCGCCGCCGCGGCAAAAACCGCCCAGTGTGTAACCAGCGTTACTATTGTGTCTCCGCTGTGATGCGACACCACAGAGTCTCAGTAAACTCTAAAAAATTATGTTTAACACTAGTTATAGACATTTAAACAAATATTTGACAATTATAAATATTGGGGAACAGTAAAGTCCAGTCAATAGACATAAAAATGGGGGTTTGCTTGCAATTTATATCGTAGTTCTGATTTTTTAATATTTTATTTGGATACATGAGAGAGGTTCAGAACCAAATTCTTCATGTAAAATTCCCTTGTGCTAATACAGAGTGGCCCAAAAAGTTCGTATTTTAGGCTCATTTTCCAGTTTTCAGCTATTTCCGGCAAAATCAGTGATCGGACAGAAAAATTTGCTCTTGCCTTTTTTAAGATCATAAAATTCTGAATGAATTAGATCATTCGGAACTCTCTATCTCCAATGAGTACTGAGCTATGATTTTTCAAATATGAGTGATATTTTAAGGAAAAAAATCAATTTTGATCATATTTAGTATTTGATCAACAATATATCCCGATTACAATCTAGATGTAAAATTCAAAATCCCTCTGGGTATTTTTAGCTTCAATCATCATCACCATCTATATTGTCCTCACAGTGATATTTCGCACAATGATATATAAGCTCATGAGATCATGTTCTATGAGAATCAACCGTTAGTTGCACTCCATTTCAGTATTTCCTAGTGGAGAGGCACGCGAGGACACGATCAAGGATCGCTTAAAAGGATCAAGCTATCAAAATGAAAAAGTTTTCTATTTTAAATGGCGCGTCGACGTATATACAAGGTTTTTGGAAATTTTACATCACAAGGATAATATAAAAGGAAAAAGGAGCCTCCTTCATATGTCAATATTAGAGTAAAAATCAGACTATAGAATTATTCATCATAAATCAGCTGACAAGTGATTACACAGATGTGTGGAGAAGCCAGACTATCACTGTATTTGTTTAAGGTCTATATTTTCAATCAGAGACCTTAAAGAGGTATGCATCTTTAAGCTGGGTTTACACCAAAGCTATTAACAAAATGTTAATAACTCAATCCTTATAGATTCTATTAGATTGAACGGAAGTTGACAAACACACATCTTCATCATGTTTATGATAAGCTATGTTCAATCTAATATGATCTATAAGGATTGAGTTATTAACATTTTGTTTATAACTTTGGTCCAATCGCAGCTTTAAGGTCTTTGCTTTCAATATTTTGTTTTGCAGTCATGGTATTATTATGCGTGTCCAACACTATCAATATTCTCACATTCAAATAAAACTAATGAACTAAATAATGCTGGAGAAATTATAACAATAATTTTGATTGTGAAAAATTAATTTTCATCAGATAGAAAGATTATCACGGAACTGGATGAATTATATCATATGGAATACAAATTCAAACGTGAACTGAGTTGGTTAACATTTAAAAAAAAATGACATCAGGTACTCTTGTGGATGAGAATACTGCGTGAGGTCTACTGTTCACAGAACTACTATTTTGTCATCACATTGGCGAAATTGAGACAATGTTACAATTTCACGCAATCTGGTAACGCTGATTATATTTTGTTTTGTCCAATGCACAGTATTTATTCAACATGGTTAAACAGAATTGGACAAGCAGGTGTTTCAAAAAACAGACAATCAAGTCCCCATAAACACGCGTGCCAGACCTATTCGTCTTGTCAATACAGACAAACATATTGTTTGTTTGTTAAAGCATTATTTATCTGGTCGCAAAAGCTTGTTTTATACAGAGGTGTCCATAAATATTAAGCTCATTGGAATTCCAGTCAAGTAGAACCATTCCATTTCCACCTACATATTGAGAGATTCAGTTTAAACCGTCAGAGAATGGATGTAGTTTATTCATAGTGTGGTTCACGTTATAATGGCAGTGGAGAAGATAGCAGTACAACGTTGCCGATCCTCTGTCTTGTCAATGCCTTCTATAGACGGTACAGGCTATACAGGCTTATTGATGTAATATTAACGGTTCATTCTCATTTAAAATAATCAATTATATTCTATTACTAGCCGACAGGCTCGCTTCGCTCACCGTATCCGTCTAGCGAGGGGGCTCTGCCCCCTGGACACTCGACTGGTTCGTCCAAGAATGAGATCAGCAGACTCGCTTCGCTCGCCTGCATTTTTCATTTGAGCATTTTTATCATATGTTAGGACGATCCAGTCGGGGGTCCAGACTAAACGTATGGCTAAACGGATATGGCGAGCGAAGCTCTCTGACTGACAGTAGCCTGACGGCTACTAATATAATATTCCCAGGAATAGCTCTGATTGAAGTAGCAGTGCTCAATCAATTTTTCCGCGATAAATGCATTTCAATCTTTAACTTGGTGCCAACCTAACAAAGTCAACTCAACTTAATGTTTCGAAGAGGTACTCTCTCTAGATTAAAGTTCTATATTAACATATGGTATGGACATTATAATTAAGATATTGGAGTAAAAAGGATATACATGCTAAAAGACGAACTTTAAACCCTTGAAAACCACCCTTAGAGATAGAATATTGCCAGAAGATTTCTTAGTGCGCCTCTAAAGGGCCAGCTGAACATACCTACCAAATTTGAACGTTTTTGGTCCGGTAGATTTTCCTGTTCTGCGAGTGAGTGAGTCAGTCAGAGAGTGAGTGAGTGAGTGCCATTTCGCTTTTATATATATAGAAGCAAGAAATAATATTTTTCAATAATTTCATAATAAATTTTATAATAATTATGATGTAATATTTTGTTAAATAATTATTAATCCTACATTGTTCAATGACGATCTGGCGACAGAGCAAAGCGAGAATGAGATAGCGCTCTCCACTTTGTTGAATGATGGACAAGGATAGCAATACCATTGCTAATCGAACACTGCCATTATAACATGAAGCTCACTTCCGAATGCTTGCTGTTTAAATAGAATTTCACTACAGACGTGAATGAATGTGTTTGCAAAAACACTTAACACGCGTACATTAACTCACACTCACTCCCTCTCAGTCACACTCTCTTTATCTCTCACATTCACCCTCTCACACTCACCCACTCTCTCTCTCCCTCTTCCTCTCTCTATATCTCCTGCTTTTCACGTACATTAATCTTTGGCCAACTCCAACCATGAGGCTGACTGACGATCGATAGAATTTTGGCAGTGGACCAGTCCACGTAAACAAGGCTCTTGTTTGTGATCCACTCCTCTCTCGCTCACTCTCTTTCACCCTCTCTCTCTCCCATACCTCCTCTCACTCACTCACCGATAGACATTACAATAATTCACCCCGCATTAGCTTTCATTCCCTATCACCTTGGCGTACAGCCTGCAAGAATTTAATATCAGCCGATCATACAGACCTATTCCTTTTCTTCTTCTTCTTCTTCTTCTTCTTCTTCTTCTTCTTCTTCTTCTCCTTTTTCTTCTTCTTCTTCTTCTCCTCCTTTTTCTTCTTCTTCTTCTCCTCCTTCTCCTCCTCCTTCTTCTTCTTCTTCTTCTTCTTCTTCTACTTCTCCTCCTTCTTCTCCTTCTTCTTCTTCTTCTTCTTTTTCTTCTTCTTCTTCTTCTTCTTCTTCTTCCTTCTTCTTCTTCTTCTTTTTCTTCTTCTTCTTCTCCGTCTTCCTTCCTCTCTTCTTTCTTTCTCTCCCACTCTATACTTGCTCGATAGCCGCCTCTCCATGAATAGCAATTAGACCCTGAATTGAATTAGACTAAACGGCAGTGGGCGGATATTGAATGTCATCATAATATTGAGTTGATTTTTTATTAAAAATCATGAATATCTGAGTGAGCTTGCCATGAGTGGGTCGTTCATCTTATATTTGGAACCTGAAAGTGATTTGGGAAAAATAATTTTTTTCCTGAAAAACGATTTGGAAGAGGGTTCCAAATAATATTACCAATAATTTTATCCCATACTATTAAACGAGCAACTTCTGTTTATATGTTTAGATGTTTAGATGCTTACATGTTTGTATTCCACCGGATCTCGAAAACGGCTCTAACGATTCTCACGAAATTCAGAACATATTAGGTTTATGATATAAAGATTCTTTTGCACTAGGTCTCATCCCTGGGAAAACTAGCTGAAGGACATTGAAAGGATAATTATTATTCATGCTTGGAAAAACAGATGATAATAATTATTTCGTCGTCAGTTGGTGATGGAAGTGAGTGAGCGAGTTCATGTGTGTGGGACGGTGTCAAAATTATGCCTCAGCTGTTGAACATTTGTAATTATTCAATCAGGTACTTAGTGCCGGTTGCAAAAAAGCCGGGTTATTCTCAATCCTGATTAATTCCAGTAGATCCATCTTTTTGAAATGGTCTTTTCTGATTTGGTTCACGTGGATCAGAATCAGGATTTTGTGCAACTGGGCCTTTGTGAGGAAAATTTTTGCATTCCTCTTGGAATCAATCTCAATTTACTGTGATGTAATAGAACATTCCTGTATGAATGTAATAATTATAATTTCTGTTTTCGGGGAGCGAAGCTCGGTCCCCGATAATTTATATATAACAGTTCCAATATTTGTTAGTAAGTTAGTTCCAATATTTGGAACTATACATATTATTAATTATTATTCTATATGAATTAAAGTTATTCAATTTATATAAAAATTATTTATATAGATTAATAGTTATTATTATTTTTAGTTCCTAAAATATTATCAATAATATGGGGTATTTCAAAAAGAATGACCAAATTTTAAGCAGTTATATTTATTTTGAAGAATGGTGCTCACAAACCAATTTTACATCAAATTACTCACAGAATTATCAAGTTTATGATGATGTTTATGATTTTAAGTGTTCTTTGTACCCTCCTCTGATGGAGGCACACAAGGATGTACGCCATTTCCCCAGCACCAACTCCCCTCAACGCCGATAGGGCGCAAGACTTGGCTATGCATTCCTGGCCTTCACGGTCCCCTGACATAAAAAATAATTATGTATAATTTTTACTGTGAGATATTTTTTCTATGTTCCTCCCATAGCACTTGATATTGAGGAGCTTGAAACCAGGGTAACTAATGCAGTAGCTACAGTCCGAGAAGACATCTTGCGAACAGTCTGGGATGAATTTGGCTACCGTCTAGGTGTCGTCCGAGCCTCAAAAGGAGGGCACATAGAACACTTACAATACATATCATGAACTTGATACTTCTGTGAGTAATTTAATGCAAAATTGGTTTGTGAGCACCATTCTTCAAAATGAATATAACTGTTTAAAATTGGGTCATTCTTTTTGAAACATAAGTTTCTTTTCCGGTGATACTTTAAAATTATATTTTTAATATGTGAATATTTCCTATTTCAGTGTTGATAATGTGAATTATTTCTTCTACGTTTGGTTTTGAGCAACTTGATTTGGAAATCTACTTCGTGAAAATACTTGAGGACTGAAAATTTTGGGAATTGAGAACTACAAGACTTAACCTATTCTGTACCGTACTACCCTATCATATTAAGCGAGCAATTTCTGTATGTCTGTCTATATTTTTAAACCTGGTTATTTTTTTATTTTCATAGCTGCTCATCTGGTTACCGATATTCATGTTCAACGGATCTCGGGAACGGCTCTAACGATTTTCACGAAATTTGGAGCTTGGTAGGTTTATGATATAAAAATTCGATTGCACTAAGTCTCATCCCTGAGAAAAAACGCTGAAGGACATCAAAAGGATAATTCATCCTTGGAAAAACAGATGATAATTTCGTCTTCTGTCGCTAACAGAAGATGCGTGTGCCTGTGTGGGAGATCAGCTGTGTAATCAATCAGCTCACCGTATCTCGCGAGGAATCTAGAAATTTTTATAGACTCGATCAAAATAATCTGATTTGTTGACATAAAATGGTAAATCATAAGTTGGAAGTTAATTGAATAGAAAGTTAATTGAATAATAGATTGTACAAACTGTGTAGAATTTGTCAACATATTCATGTTTTTATTCAATTATGGAACGGTTCTACAATATTGACAATGACTCGGTCGCATTTTTAAAAATTAATAGTTATTTTATAGTTTAAAGTGATGAGTGAGTGTTATTTTTCCTCCACCTACTGTCTAAAGTACTTACTTTAATCTCTGAAACATAATACTAAAGTGTCACTTTTCCGCTCTCGGTAGTAAAAAGCAGAAAAACTCCCTAGGGAGGAAAAGTGACTCCATTTATATAACATGGGAAGCATCTCTATTTTAAAAACTCACATTGTAATAGTTTAGAAGGTCCAAGCTGAGATGAGGAAGCATATTATAGAGTAGTCATCAAACCAACTAAATTCAATACCTCAACCAGACATTTGATCAATATAAATGAAATTTATGTTTGTGTGCTAAAATTATTACAAACTTCATATCACTATACTAAAAAAATGTAAAAATTGTTTTTATTCCATGTTATTCAAAATACCAGCCAACGAATATTCCTCATTAACTAATCAAATTTGAAACGGGAACTCCATCATAGCTGTAGTTGTGGCAGCCATTATTGTTACAACTTTTGCCGACAGATAGCGCTGTCGGCGGAGAACTGCGATTTCACAAGCCAGCTGTTCCTGTTTACTTTTTAGATTATGTTGTAACACATTGTTTGGTCAAGTACGTTTTTAAAAATTATTATTCTATTTGAAGTTTTTATAAAAATGTAGGTGGAGGAAAAATGTTGTGTATATCATGATTGAAAAATGTTTTTTCTCCCTCAAAAAAATTGTTGCCCTCGGCTTCGCCTCGGGCTTCAAACTTTTCCCTCAGGGAGAAAAAACAGTACTTTCCACTCTAGATATACAAATAACTATTGTTATTCAATTTGGTTCGTAAACAATTTAAATTAGAGCTTTCCTGTTTTTGAATATTTGGACTGAAAATAATTGAACCCAAATTCAAGTGAATGGAACATAACCCACTTCTTGGGCCATTTATGGTTTATAAATCGAAATCCGGGGAAGAAACAGTTTTTGGCTCTGCCTGTTTGTCCTTCCACAATCATTTTGAAAAATTGTGTTTTGTTTATCAATAAATAAATAACGAGCGGAGCTCGGTGCCCCGATATTTTTGATGATTCAAATAGAAGGTTACTACGGATTCTTTGTAATTGTGAGTTAATTTTATTTTCTAGAAACAGGAACGCGGACACGCCAGTCCTGAACATCACGCAGGAAGGCTTTGTGGACCCGGTGACTTGGTCGGAGGTGCTGGATAAGGGCAAATCGCTGTGCTGGAACCATCCGTTCGAAATGATGCTGTGGTACCCGAACGGCAGCATTCACTCCAGCTATGCACTGCACTACCTCTGTGCCCTGCTATTCCATTGGCTGCCGGCTTACTTCATTGATATCTTGATGCTTGTCTTCCAACAGAAAACTTTGTGAGTAGAGCGTTACCAGAATTGGACTAGTTCTCCTCATGTTCCTCCTCCTTCTCATCTTCTGCTACTCTTTTCTTCTTCTTTCTCTGCTTCATCGTCTTCTTTTTTCCCTCAACCTTCTCCTTCTTCTCCACCATCTCCTTCTCCTTCTCCTCCTCATCCTCGCTTTCCTCCATGCTAATCCAAATTGCTTTTTTACTTTCCTTGCCCTATTACCATAGGTAAGGAAAAGTATTGCCATAGAGAAACGATAGCATAAATAGATATCCCATGGCATAGGGCGTTTATGTCGCAACTTTTACTGTTATCCCGAGCCGATAGTTCACGTAGTTCTTTCCCATGCAGCTGTGTGACGCTGGTAGTCTCTCAAATTGTGCCGTTCATACACTATCACCCCAACAAAACAGTGAAAATTGACAATAGTCGACAGTAATCGGCTTGAGATAAAGTAAAGTTGCGACATAAACGCCCTATACCATGGGATATCTACTTACGCTATTGTTTCTCTATGGTATTGCTTTCCGAAAAAAATTAAGGTACCCCAATTTCTAAATTTCTACACGTTTCAAGGTCCCCTGAGTCCAAAAAAGTTGTTTTTGGGTATGGGCTGATGTGGTGTGTGTGTGTATGTGTGTGTGTGTGTGTGTGTGTGTGTGTGTGTGTGTGTGTGTGTGTGTGTGTGTGTGTGTGTTGTGTGTGTGTGTGTGTTGTGTGTGTGTGTGTGTGTGTGTGTGTGTGTGTGTGTGTTGTGTGTGTGTGTGTGTGTGGTGTGTGTGTGTGTGTGTGTGTGTGTGTGTGTGTGTGTGTGTGTGTGTGTGTGTGTGTGTGTGTGTGTGTGTGTGTGTGTGTGTGGTGTGTGTGTGTGTGTGTGTGTGTGTGTGTGTGTGTGTGTGTGTGTGTGTGTGTGTGTGTGTGTGTGTGTGTGTGTGTGTGTTTATGAGTGTATGTGCATCTGTATACACGATATCTCATCTCCCAATTAACGGAATGACTTGAAATTTGGAACTTAAGGTCCTTACACTATAAGAATCAGGCACGAACAATTTCGATCAAATGCAATTCAAGATGGCGGCTGAAACGGCGAAAATGTTGTCAAAGACAGGGTTTTTTGCGGTTTCCTCGAAAACGGCTCCAACGATTTTGGTCAAATATATACCTAAAATAGTCATTGATAAGCTATATCAACTGCCACAAGTCCCATATCTGTAAAAATTTCAGGAGCTTCGCCTCATCTATGCAAAGTTTGATTCTCAATTATCAAGCTTCAGATACAATTCAAACAAAAAAATTGGAAGAGTGGAAAAGATTGGGCATGAAAATCTCTACAATCAATGTTCAGTAACATTTTCACCTAGAATTGAAAATAAGCTCGAAATTCGAGAAAATGTGATTATTCAATTGCAAACTGTTGGCAACTGAGATTCTATTAAATCATTCACTATGAAGATATAGCAGACTTCGTGTGTCTCCAGCTTTATTGTCCTGTCACCAGCTGACTTAGATCTTTGTTTATAAGTAGACTTGAGATACGCGTGAACCGTCAGGTGATCAATTTTCATAACGGCAAGGAAAGTTGTATGAGTGCGCCACACCAGATTTTACATATTATTGAACTGTATATTATTATATGAAAAAAGCAATTTGGAAAAACTATAGATAATATTGTTATGCACCTACATGAATTGGCGGAGCCTTGGACATATCAATGTCCATTCTTCGGAAAGAATATTGAAATTGGAAATAGAGGATAATTATTATTTATATACGTAATATATACGTAAACTGTATATGGTATGGGAAAAGCAATTTATAATAGCTATAGATAATATTGATATGCATCTACATAAATTGACGGAGCTTTGGACATATCAATGTCCATTCTTCGGAAAGAATATTGAATTGAAAATAAAGGATGATTATTATTCATATACGTAATATATACGTAAACTGTATATGGTATGGGAAAAGCAATTTGGAATAAATATAGATAATATTGTTATGCATCTACATAAATTGGCGGAGCTTTGAACATATCAATGTTCATTCTTCGGGAAAAATATTCAAAATATCCTTTATTTTGGATATCCTCCTCATCTTCTTCATCTTCTTTTCGAATAAAGGATATTTTTAATATTCCTTCCGAAGAATGGACATTGATATGTCCAAAGCTCCGACAATTTATGTAGATGCATTACAATATTATCTATAGTGATTCCAAATTGCTCTTTGTGTGTGTGTGTGTGTGTGTGTGTGTGTGGTGTGTGTGTGTGTGTGTGTGTGGTGTGTGTGTGTGTGTGTGTGTGTGTGGGTGTGTGTGTGTGTGTGTTGTGTGTGTGTGTGTGTGTGTGTGTGTGTGTGTGTGTGTGTGTGTGTGTGTGTGTGTGTGTGTGTGTGTGTGTGTGTGTGTGTTAGAACACGATAACTCCATTTCCAATTCCCCGATTGACTTGGAATTTTAAATTTAATGCCAACCTGACAAAATTGGACTGATCATTTATTCAGTTGGTCTATCGGAGGAGACGATAAGCCGTCGGTCCCGACTACCTGGAAAGTAGTCGTCATCTCTCACTCATTACCCACGCACAAGCCTGTGGGCATCAACTTTTGTATTAATAATTATATTAATCCAGTTTTATATATTAACATAATATGATATGTATTCATGTCCCATGAATGAAATTTGAATATAAATTCTGAAAAATCCAGAAGGAAAATAGAAATTTTGACTTCGAGCCGCACGAGATTGATGTTTTTAGAATGTATGTGCAAAATTTGGAGATCCAAGTTATTCCCGTTTTCCCGGTATGCAATCCAGTTGACATGTTTTCATGCAGACAAACGAACAAACACAACCCTACTCTCTCTTATTATAATTATTATAGAAGATGAAACGTACAGTTTCGGACTTCAAAGCATGCAAACCTCCATAGAATTCCATCCAAGATCAACCACATGAGTATTAAAGATGCTACGAATGTATCCTATGTATGCTGAACAGCACTTATTCGCATTCAGTGTAACACAAGACGTTTGATAATAACTACTACCCTTTTGCAATACATACAGCTACTTTGCTGGCTCGCAAGGAATTACACGCTCAAGAGTCCTTTCAAGAACTGCACCAGCCTTCTAGATCTTGTCTCAAAGAAACCCAAACATGAATATACAATATATATATATGCTTACATACATACACACTATTCGGCCCTCGGTTGCTGAATGTAACAACATATGGCATAATATTAGTAAGGTTATACAAATGGAACCGTTGGCTCTCTGAACTCTCTTATCCTTGAGGATTCTAGAGACTGCTGCTCACGAATTCTATACTCTGCTCTCCTTAAGGATACCCCTAGCCACTCACACACAAACACACACACACACCACACACACACACACACCACACACACACACACACACACACACACACACACACACACCACACACACACAAGTTCTCTTCTCTTTCGAGTGAAAAGGTAAAGGGATCCTGTAAAGTGCACACATCCTTTTGACTGTCATGAATGTTGGTGAAAATATAGAAGATCGAGAAAAAGAAGATGGAGGAGGAGTATAAGGATGAGAAGGGAGAGAAGAAGAAGAAGAAGAAGGAGGAGGAGAAGAAGAAGAAAAAGAAGAATAAGAAGAAAAAGAAAGAAAGCTCAACAATTGAGTGTCCCTATTGCCATCTGTCTGAGCTGAGCTTGCAAGAGCTGACTTCAGGTGTACCACTCCAACTTCAAAGTACGAATATATTATATGGAATTCATAACAACTATAAGCTGTTTGACCATGCAAAGGGCTGTTTTAAGTGCTCTATAAGATGCATTGATGTTTTTCTAATAGTTTGTTAAACGTTTGAAGTGAACAACATCTCCAAGGCAACCAGAGTTCAACCCTTGAAAAGCTTCAAGGAGTGTACACAGTTTAGCTCTCTTAGAGAGGTATTGGTTGCAGGAGGAGTAGGAGGGTGAGGAGGAGGAGGAGGAAGATAAGGAGGAGGAGGAGGAGGAGGAGGAAGATAAGGAGGAGGAGGAGGAGGAGAAGAAGAAGAAGAAGAAGAAGAGAAGAGAAGAAGAAGAAGACGAAGAAGAAGAAGAAGAATAAGAAGAAGAAGAAGAGAAGAAGAAGAAGAAGAAGAAGAAGAAGAAGAAGAAGAGAAGAAGAAGAAGAAGAAGAAGAAGAAGAAGAAGAAGAAGAAGAAGAAGAAGAAGAAGAAGAAGAAGAAGAAGAAGAACAACAACAACAACAACAACAACAACAACAAAAACAACAAGAAGAAAGTGAATATTGAAGACTTGTGTGTAAGGCGTGTTGCCTATAGTGTGCCTGCTCAGTGTTTGCAATTTTGTAATGCGAGTTGCCCATCTTGCTCCTTCATAACATTACGCCTATAGTAGATACAAACATTAGAATGTTATACAATCAATTCGTTTATTTCCACTTGGCATACAATACATGTACATATTGTGATGAATCTTTTGAGTGAATCTCATGAAAGGAGAGAATTAACTAGAAAAATTATAATTACCCTTATAAAATCAAAGGTTTGCCAAACGAACAGTTAGCATCCGAGCGATAAGGTTTCCTTATCAACAGCTGAGTGTAAGATAAGAGTACCGTTTTGTACTACACATTTTTTCAAAGAATTATTTAATAAAATTATAATTATTTTGTAAATTAAGTACAAATCATTTATGAATTGCTCATTGAACTTTTGGAGGTTACACTTCTGTTTACAATTGATCAGATGTTTTGTAGCAGCTCAGACACAGCTGACTGACTCAATATATTATAAATGTCATGCCAGGTTTTCATGCAAGCTATAATATTATTTCTAAAATTAAGAACTATTGAAAAAGGACAAAGAATTTCAAATAGAAAAATAAAATATATGTATTATTGTTAAAATTATTTATTACTCACGAAATTACATTATAATGTCAAATGTTATTATAACGAACTAGGTCATAGCATGAGTATTGTATTACTGATAAGAGCAGCAAAAACTAATTATAACAGCTTTGAATATAATAAGAATTGTATAGAGATATTAAATTATAAATTATTGATTCAACTGAGTCACATGGTAAATGAATCTCTTTGGCAAGTCTAAGCCAATCATGTGTCATAGAAATAGCACCAAAAGGGATGATCGTTTGAAAGCATCATTCAATCTGTTATCAGACAGCAAACCTGCCTTATCATATGCTAGTGCATGTACACTGTATAGGGGAACTGTATCTAGAGAATTAAGTAATTGAAAAAATTATACTAATTAAGTTATTATTGTAATCAAAGGAATTATATTTTACTGCTTGCCACTGACGTCATGCCTACGTCATAATCATTCTATCAATGGCGAATTTCCATGCAAATTAATTACACAGAGATTCTCAGAAAAGGGTTCTAGCCAAAGGCTTAGAAGAAGGCAAGACACTTCCCTTTTAAAATCCTCACCGCTAAGACCTTGTTGAAAAGTTACCAAAGACCCATTAGTGAAATTTTATTCGATTTTCGTATATTTTTATCTGTGAGCCAATATCTTAGGCTAATTCATGTATTATTTTATAAATTTATCTCATCAATCGATAATTCTAGAAATTTAAATTTAATTATTCCCCAATTTATTTGGTGAAGGAGATATTTAATTAAAATTCCACACGTGCTAAGACCGAAGCCTGGACCAGCCACCGATCATACCAAATTTGATCTTTTTATATTTTGGGGCACCAATCTTACTACGCTTCGAAAGAAAATACAGTGCAGAAAATATAAAATTTTCTTCGTTAAAGTAATGGCCAATCTTTTATAAATCATTTTTCACCATTTCTTAAAAAAATTGTTAAAATCATCAATTATAAAATTCTGTTGGATCATGCATGGTGTCATGCGAGTACAAGAAAATTTCTAATTATTTTTGTTAATGTTAAACTATTCTCAATCTGTAATCCAAGCTTTACATCTGCACTGTCAAACTATATATTTTATTATATTATATTCCCACTTTATCAATTCGTCTTCTGAGTTCGATTATTTCTTAAGCCTGTCAATTATTGTGTCTGACACGTTCTATATTATCAAGAACCGATCAAGTACGATCACTGAAATAATTGATTCAACCTGGATATTGGAACAGATCTAAGTGGATGTAGTGTGTGGGGTCAGATCGAGATTACTCTTATTATCTGTCCTTACCTGCTCATATATCAGCTTTCATCTGTTACCAACTTCGGCTTGGGAGCGAATTTTTTCGACTGTATGGCAGATGCAGCTGGATATCATATAATTTCCTACAATAGAGCATAAAGCCCGACAAGACTCTGTTCTCGAAGTATATTCCGAACGATGCTGCGGTTCAGATGCTGCGGAGGCTCTTCTACATTCTCCATATAGATGAATATTTCTAGTTCTGAACACAGAATAACATTCAAATATTACACACAGTAATAACTAATAACCACGCTAATAAAGCTATATTACTCCCAACTCAGCCCTTTAAACGCCGTCGAGCTGACACTTTTATTTTATTTATTTATTGTTTTTTTTTCTATCTTTAGTTTTAAAATTTATTATTAAAATAAACTCTCTTATTATTCTTTCAAATTTATTTTATTATTCATAGTTTGTAATTTATTTTATTATTGCTAGTGTTTGCCCTTTGTCTGATAATTTGCGACTCCTCCCTGCACACGGACAAATCATCCAGGCAGGGAGAATTTATTCATGTAATTTATAACACTTTATATTTTGTGAATATGTAATATTTTATGAATAAAACAATTTGAATTTGAATTTGAATTTGATCTCTGGTCCTTAGTACCCTATTTTAATCCTTCGGAACTTATTAGAGACGCAGTCCCATAAATTATCTACATCGGGATTTTTGCTGGATCTGTATGATTCTATATATTATTTCATCACAGGTAATAATTTCAAGATATATGTATTCAGTGTTTAGCGACCGCTACATTACCTCTGAAAATTTTATCATTATACAATCAGTCATAAGAAGAATCAAGGGTGAGCGAGTGTTTATGCCCCCCGCGATTCAGACGATTGTATCGAATTTTGTAGTGACTCAATCAGTCTGGTGTTTAGTTAGCGTCCACGCACGCATTTTCAAATTTCTAACCTCAATACTGGTGACTCAGTGCAAGATTCATTACACGTGGAGCTACATATTTGCAGCACAACACAGTTTGCCGATGCAACGTGAGGCATTTAAAATACAGCACCACGATATATATTTGAAATTCAACGAAATAAGAATCACATTTTCACAAAAACAGTAGAAAGAACATATTGGTTGAGTGGAATTCCCCCAGTAAGACTATGCGTCTGAGATTGGGGGACAGTTCCTGCAAGCAGTATTATTCAATAAGTAGTTATAATTATGGTATTATATTTACTATAAATTACAATATGTGTAATTGAAATCACACAACTAAGATTCAGATAACATTAGGTGAATTATAAGTGACAACATAGTACAGTGTTGGGTGTAGCTTGATATCTAGAGTGGGAGAGCAAGAGGACCCAAAAACCGGAGGTAATTTATTGTTTTATAAGCCTCTATTATGTTTTGAAACTCTTAATACTTGAACGTAAAGTATGAGTGTATAAATGAATTTATTTATTGTAATACAGGAGTTGTATTATGGAGGAGTAGGATGAGGAGGAGCAGTAAGGATGGGAAGAGTAGGAGGAGAAGGAGTGAGATGAAGAGGAGGAGTAGGAGTAGGAAGAGGAAGAGAAGGAGAAGGATGAGGAATAGTAGTAGTAGGAGGAGGAGGAGGAGGATGAGGAGGAGGAGGAGGAGGATGAGGAGGAGAGAGAGGAGCAGGAGGAGGGAGAGCGGGAGAAGGATTGATTGAGTACTTCATGTAGATTACAATATACTAGCTTCTACACATCTTATTACTTCCCTTGCCCTATTACCATAGGTAATAGCTTTCCAAAAAAATTAAGGTACCCTAATTTCAAGTTTTCTATACGTTCTAAGTCCAAAAGTCTGGTGTGGTACACTCACTCAACTCTCCCTTGCTCATTGAACTGGAAGCGAAATTCTTAAACGAGAATAATTCAGGAGAACAACATAATGACGATTGGCGGCAACATATCTGAAACTACGATCAGACTACTGTATATGTGTATATATAAATTGTTCTCAGAGTACTTCTTCCTTTGTGTGAATTGTGAAATTCGATGATTTTTTTTCAAGTCGACAAAACAACTGTTCTACATATGAAATCTCGACTATGTGTTCTTTTTATGAACTGCTCCACCTATCCACCTCATGCATGAGAAGGAGGTTACCATTTCTCAAGGATGGGGTGGACCCCCCATTAGTTCCCCAGGAAGGAGACTCATGCCAGTTGATAGAGATTATGAATAACTAAAAAGAGTATGAAGTTGAAAAGAATCGGTCAAGTCATGTTTGAGAAAATCGTGAAAAACATGGTTTTTAGTAATTATCCACCATTTTTCTCAATAATATTACGAATCTCCTGCATTTTTCCCAGGAATAACACTCATGTCAGATGATAGTGCTCATAGATGGCTATCCATGGTATGAATTTGAAGGAAATCGTTAGAGCCATTTTCGAGAAAACCGTGAAAAACATGGTTTTTTAGTAATTATTCGCCTTTTTCTCAAGAATATTACGGAGCTCCTGCAATTTTCCCAGTAATAAGTTGATAGTAGTTATGAATAGCTATCCAGGGTATGAATTTGGAGAAAATCGTTAGAGCTGTTTTCGATAAAACCGTGAAAACATGGTTTTTTTAGTCATTATCCGCCATTTTGTCCACCAACTTGAATTTAATTTTATTGGATTCCTTGTTGTCGGATCCTCCTGGTATAAGGACCTTAAGTTGAGAAAGGTTTCCCAACAAAATTTGAGTTCTGTCACTTTATTGGGTTAGCACCAAGTTGAAGAAATTATCTTTACTATAATAAAGGAAAGAATTGGCTTAACACGTACGGGATAGGAGAAATATGTTTGACGCACCATCATGTCTAAATTACTGAACTGATTAGCTTGAAATTTTGCATATAGATTTTTGACTTTACCGAGGATGGTTCTAGGTCTATTTATTTTAAGGCTGTGCAAAGGCTAAAAAAAAACTTTCTACTCATGATATTTTTCTAAGTTTTTCGATTCTTATATCATCGAGTTATCAAACTGGAAAAGTTTTCTCAGAAAAACATTTTTTTCCGATCATTACATTTTGTGATATGAGCGCCTGAAGTTTGAATTTTTGGGACAGAACATATCAAATTCGGTAAGAGATGAATCCATGAGATTCAAAGGATGGATTCCTAATGGTATTGTTGATCTAGTAAAACAAAAATTGTTTGAAAATATCAATTTTTGAAAAAGTTATTCAATTTACCAAAAATAACTCAACTGAAAGTTATGGCTTTTCAATAAAGTAAGGTTTTTAATTAAGGTAAGTTTTAAATTAAAAGTAAGGTCAATTTAATACATTTAATGACTATCTTAAAAATTGATATTTTCAGAAAATTGAAAAATTATTGAAAGCAGTGTTGAATTGAACGTACATGACTATTTTAGAATAGATTGAAATCGTTTTATGTGATTCATGTTATTTTATTGTAGGCCTATTGTACTGATACTGACTGATCTCGGTGTTTTTGTGTTTGTTTTGACTCACTTAGTGTTAGAAAACTGACGTTGTTCATGTATTCATGTGAATATTTTATGACCAATAAAATTCTATTCTATTCTTTCCGAATAAATGAAAATAACGAGCAAAGCTCGGTGCTCCGATATTTGATGTGATATTAACTGTTCATTCTCGTTTAAAATAATGAATTATATTTTATTAAGCAAGAAATTATATTAAAAGAACAAAATAAATCTTATAGCACCCTTTATTCTTTAAAAAACATCAAAAGAGTTGAACAACTAGTTTCGGTTTACAACATCTTCAGGTTCTAAGAAAAATAAAATTCAATTGATATATCAATTAGTTAACAGTTATTGAATCTATTTTATTTTAGAACCTGAAGATGGTGTAAACCGAAACTAGTTGTTCAACTATTTTTAAGTTTTTTAAAGAATAAAGGGTGCTATAAGATTTATTTTGTTTTATCAATTTAAAAGCAGCACATGTCAATAAGTGTTTTTTAAAGAAATTATATATACGAATAATTCTATAATGAATTTTAATAATTGAGATGAAATATTCTGTTAAATTTTCTACCAATTCCACATTGTTGAAAGACGATGTGGCAACAGAGCTAAGCGAGAAAGAGATAGTTCTATCAGTTTTGTTGAATGATAGAGTATGATAGCAATACCATTGCCAATCAAACACTGCCAATGGCCCATATGAATAAAACCAGAGCAAATGCTTATGAGCAAGAGCATGGAGCGTAAGGTTTTGCTCATGAGCAAAAGGTAGAAGCAAAAGCATTTGCTCATTTTTATATGAATAAGCTTTACCTTATACTCTTACCTTATGCTCCTGAACTCTGGAGCAAATGCTCATGTATTTTAAAGATTTTCCATCAGCTGATTCGCTTTTGTAGCCTTAATTTGTTTTTATAGCTCACGGAAGCGTTAAATATGCATGTAAGGTGCACCGCTTGTGTTTGCGTCGTCTGCTCTGTTTTCTATTTAGGAATAGAGTTTTAGGTTAGTTGAGTTTAGAATTTCGGAATAATAGCGTGGAAAATGTCATCCCTATAATAATCTTCAGCATATTCTTATAATATCAATAGCCTTCTTATAATCGTCTACACTCTCATCTTCTTAAATGCCTATTTCCTATTTTGTGATGGCTATCTTTATAACAGGTAGCTATCTTTTGTATTCATTCTTTTGTAGGGATAATGGTGATATATATCATGGTTGAATCTAAAAAGAGTTTTATAGTTCTCAACTATTGGTTGTGATCGTATCTGGTATAGTTTCCTCTTCCTCATACGAATTAGTTGAGCCATTTTACTATGAGCAAAAGGTGATAAGCTGCTCTAGTCTAGACTCACCTTTTTTGAAGCATTTGCTTCAAAAGTTGAGCAAATGCTCTAGTTTATTCATACAATTTTGAGCAAAAGCTTTTACTTTTGAGCAAATGCTCAAACTATTTTTTTGATGAGCATGAGCAAAAGGTTTTGCTCACGTTTATTCATAGAAAATGAAGCAAATGCTCAACTTTATTCATATGGGCCATTATGAAGTGGAACTTACTATAGACCCAACTGAACTACAATGAAGACCTTGTTCACAAACCTTTGTCTGTTGTATTTATTTATTAATTAATTTTTCCATTTATTTAGTATGGTGCGCATACAGACGCGGATCCAAGAAGGCCTCCGAGTGCTGCAGTACTTCACGACCAAAGAATGGAAATTCCACAACCGAAATCTGCACAAATTGCACAAATCCATGTCGGGCGTGGACAGGGCGGTCTTCCCGATCGGCGCACCGGCCGATTTCCAACTGGAAACCTATCTGAGAGACTGCATTCTGGGTGCCAGACTGTACCTGATGAAGGAGAACCCGGCTACACTCCCGAGGCAACGATGGGTCATCAGAGGGTCAGTTAACATATTCTTCTTCTTCTTCTTTTCTTCTTCTTCTTCTTCTTCTTCTTCTTCTTCTTCTTCTTCTTCTTCTTCATTCACAATTGCTCCAGCAATCTATTGTTTGTATGCGGCAGTTGATTATTTTAGAATAGAATATTAATACCCATTATTCAGAAGGCTGATAACTCTTCTGGTTTAAACTTCTGCTTTGTATGATATTCCAATCCCAATTCATTGATTGCTATTAGTCTATCACATTACACTATTGCTATAATTACACTTGGCAATGTAGTGTGAGTAATGCAGGCTTAGGTCCAGTTGCACAAAAGTCGGTTGAATTCTAATCGTTTTTAATTTCACGAGGGCCAACCAGAGAAGACCTTTTCGACAAGTCGGCTTTTCTGATTGGTTCTCGTGAGATTAATCACGATTAAAATTAACCGGCTTTTGTGCAACCGGCACTATAAGAATGTGATCAGAAATATTTCTTCTATATCTGGTTTTGAAGTATCTAAGTTTAAAAATCTAAGTTGTAAAAATAATTAAGGACTTAAAATTAACCTATTTTGGACAATGTGTAATCTTATCTAAATTAGAGGAATAGCACAAGGTTACCCTATTTTTTTCTCCGTATCATTTTTATAATGAACTTTTTGTAACAATCAATGAAGAATATGGAATCAATCAATTCTAATGCACTTTATTTTGCAGGTTATACGTGCTCGATCGCCTCGTCACCATGCTATTCTACCTGTTTATCATAAGAATTATCTACAATAACTCTCATTATGTGCAGAGATTCTTCAACAGTTCGACCACAGGAGCTGTTTCACTCACTCCGTTCAATACCAGAATAAAATGATGTAGAATACAGTTCTACTAGGTCTACCACCTATTGTGAGGTCCTCGTTATAATGGCAGTGTTCGATCAGCAATGGTATTGCTATCCTTGACTATCATTCAACACAGCGTATAGCGCTTTCTCTTTTGCCTGTTGCCGGATCGTTTTCAACAATGTAGAATCAATAATTAATTAACAAAATATTTCTTTCAATTGAAATAATAATGATAAATTCATTTATTCTCCTAATTATTGATACATTACACATAATAAGAAATTAAGAAAAGTAGAGTATGTCTCAACAATATTGCATATTATGAAAAATAAAGATAATAAAATTATACAATTACACGTTGTACAAGGAACTCACAATAACTCATTTACATGAATAGAAGAATGGATAATTTCAAGTATCCCGAGGACTGAAAGTCCTGTTTGGGGCACCATCATATTCATTATGAAATTATTGAGATATATTATTTCTTGCTTGATGAAATATAATTGAGTATTTTAAACGAAAATGAAGCAAATGCTCAACTTTATTCATATGGGCCATTATGAAGTGGAACTTACTATAGACCCAACTGAACTCCAATGAAGACCTTGTTCACAAACCTTTGTCTGTTGTATTTATTTATTAATTAATTTTTCCATTTATTTAGTATGGTGCGCATACAGACGCGGATCCAAGAAGGCCTCCGAGTGCTGCAGTACTTCACGACCAAAGAATGGAAATTCCACAACCGAAATCTGCACAAATTGCACAAATCCATGTCGGGCGTGGACAGGGCGGTCTTCCCGATCGGCGCACCGGCCGATTTCCAACTGGAAACCTATCTGAGAGACTGCATTCTGGGTGCCAGACTGTACCTGATGAAGGAGAACCCGGCTACACTCCCGAGGCAACGATGGGTCATCAGAGGGTCAGTTAACATATTCTTCTTCTTCTTCTTTTCTTCTTCTTCTTCTTTCTTCTTCTTCTTCTTCTCTTCTTCTTCTTCTTCTTCTTCTTCTTCATTCACAATTGCTCCAGCAATCTATTGTTTGTATGCGGCAGTTGATTATTTTAGAATAGAATATTAATACCCATTATTCAGAAGGCTGATAACTCTTCTGGTTTAAACTTCTGCTTTGTATGATATTCCAATCCCAATTCATTGATTGCTATTAGTCTATCACATTACACTATTGCTATAATTACACTTGGCAATGTAGTGTGAGTAATGCAGGCTTAGGTCCAGTTGCACAAAAGTCGGTTGAATTCTAATCGTTTTAATTTCACGAGGGCCAACAGAGAAGACCTTTTCGACAAGTCGGCTTTTCTGATTGGTTCTCGTGAGATTAATCACGATTAAAATTAACCGGCTTTTGTGCAACCGGCACTATAAGAATGTGATCAGAAATATTTCTTCTATGTCTGGTTTTGAAGTATCTAAGTTTAAAAATCTAAGTTGTAAAAATAATTAAGGACTTAAAATTAACCTATTTTGGACAATGTGTAATCTTATCTAAATTAGAGGAATAGCACAAGGTTACCCTATTTTTTTCTCCGTATCATTTTTATAATGAACTTTTTGTAACAATCAATGAAGAATATGGAATCAATCAATTCTAATGCACTTTATTTTGCAGGTTATACGTGCTCGATCGCCTCGTCACCATGCTATTCTACCTGTTTATCATGAGAATTATCTACAATAACTCTCATTATGTGCAGAGATTCTTCAACAGTTCGACCACAGGAGCTGTTTCACTCACTCCGTTCAATACCAGAATAAAATGATGTAGAATACAGTTCTACTAGGTCTACCACCTATTGTGAGGTCCTCGTTATAATGGCAGTGTTCGATCAGCAATGGTATTGCTATCCTTGACTATCATTCAACACAGCGTATAGCGCTTTCTCTTTTGCCTGTTGCCGGATCGTTTTCAACAATGTAGAATCAATAATTAATTAACAAAATATTTCTTTCAATTGAAATAATAATGATAAATTCATTTATTCTCCTAATTATTGATACATTACACATAATAAGAAATTAAGAAAAGTAGAGTATGTCTCAACAATATTGCATATTATGAAAAATAAAGATAATAAAATTATACAATTACACGTTGTACAAGGAACTCACAATAACTCATTTACATGAATAGAAGAATGGATAATTTCAAGTATCCCGAGGACTGAAAGTCCTGTTTGGGGCACCATCATATTCATTATGAAATTATTGAGATATATTATTTCTTGCTTGATGAAATATAATTGAGTATTTTAAACGAGAATGAACACTCAAAAATCACATCAATAAACCCTTTATCAGCTACCGTTTATAGATGGCATTGACGAGACAGAGGATCGACAGCGTTGTTCTTCTATCTTTCTGCACTGTCATTGTAACATGGACCTCCCCACTATAGTTTTCTGAAATGTTTCAAAGTTTAAAATAATGTTTTAAATAAAAAAGTACTTCATGTTTTTATATTGTTTTCAATAATACCCATTTTATAAAAAATCACTTCACTTATAAGGGCTGTCTTCTGAAATTAATAAAACAATATGAAAACTTGTAGTACCATTCATTAGAAATAAAATATTTGAAAGTTTTTAATAAAAGTTCTACAAGTTTTTGACCGAACGAAGTGAGGTCTAAGATTCAAGTCGACGGTTTGGCAATTCTCTTAATGTTTAAATGTTTAAATGTTTATATATTTATATGTTGCGCATTTACAGCGAAACGCGGTGATAGATTTTCATGAAATTTCACAGGTATGTTCCTTTTTAAATTGCGCGTCGACGTATATACAAGGTTTTTGGAAATTTTGCATTTCAAGGATAATATGAAAGGAAAAAGGAGCCTCCTTCATACGCCAATATTAGAGTAAAAATCAGACTATAGAATTATTCATCATAAATCAGCTGACAAGTGATTACACGGATGTGTGGAGGAACCAGTCTATTATTGTATTTGTATAAGGTTTATAGTTTCAATCAAAGAGGTATGCATCTTTAAGCTGGGTTTACACCAAAGTTATTAACAAAATGGTTATAACTTAATCCTTATAGATTCTATTAGATTGAACGGAAGTTGACAAACACATATGATCATCATGTGTATGATAAGTTATGTTCAATCTAATATTATCTGAAAGGATTGAGTTATTAACATTTTTTTAATAAATTTGGTCTAATCGCAGCTTTAAGGTCTTTGGTTTCAATATTTTGTTTTGCAGTCATGGTATTATTATGCGTGCCCATCAGTATCAATATTCTCACATTTAGAAAAACTTATTTAATAGGTGAATAAAAATAAACAAATGAACTTAATAATGCTGGAGAAATTATAATATTTTTGATTCTAGAAAATTAATTTTTATCAGATAGAAAGATCATCACGGAACTGGATGAATTATATCATATGGAATTCAAATTCAAACGTGAACTGAGTTTGTTAACATTTAAAACAGTTGACATCTGGTACTTGTGGATGAGGATACTGCGTGAGGTCTACTGTTCACAGAACTACCAGTTATATTGCTTTCATCAATAATGCCAATCCCATATCTAGATACTTTACGTTCACAATAACACACAATTGGGAAAATTAATGTAGAGAATGACTGCATACATAGGTTGAACAAGCTCTTACTTAAAATACATGTATACTGCAACCCATGAAATTGGATGTTATTAGAACGTGTGTGTGGGGAGGAGGTTGGGAGTGTCCTATGAAGGGGTAGGTGATGACGAAGAAGAGGTAGGTTGGAGGAGAAGGGTGTAGTGGTTAAAGGGGATAACGTAAAAAGGTTTCAGGGATTCGTTGGCGAAGGGTAATTTGGTAGACGGCAACAATTTCGTGGAAGTGACAGTAAAGGGTTCCCCCTCAACCCTTAGGGTAGTTCGGGGAGTATTGGAGAAGGGAGAAGGGTATTTTAGGTGGTATGGGAGGGGGAAGAGGTGTTGAAGGGTGCGGAGGTTATTTCACTTCACAACAATCGACACACAGGCAGCAATTTGGAATTCCATTTGTGTATTTGAGAGGAGGATTGTGTGGGCCATGCAATTTGCTATCGGTGGTTTGGATAGATGAGTCGGAGGAGTAGGGGGTTGAGGAGTAGAAGGAGGAGAAGGAGGAGAAGAAGTAGAAGAAGGAGTAGAGGAGAAGGAGATGAAGGAGAAAGAGGTGTTAAATAGTTTTTTGAAATGTTCTTATGCTAAAAATGTTTCAAATAGAAGGGTGCTTCATGCTTTCAATAATTTCAATAAAGTAGCCCTCGTGCAGTAAAAGACCACAGCCTCCTCTTATACTGTCCATCAGTGTAAATCCTGTCTGTATGTCGTGACGGCGAGATATCGGTGTGAAAACGGCTAATGGCTGTTGGGGTTGGTGTATCAAAAATGCTAACATCAAAAGCTAATCTCCTTCAAGACATACTGGCAACAAGACAGCCCGAGTTCAAGGCAGAGAAAAAGTTCGAGAGACAATACTATGTTATTTTAGTTATTAATTGCATGCGTTAACGCAATCAATAGTTCATTTATTTATTCACAATGGAGAGATTCCGCAAATATGTCTCCTTAACAATAAAAATTGTACAGATACAAAAGAAAAAAGAAAAATAATACAACCTTTTGCAATAATAAATAATACAAACAACAAAAATCTGGTGTGGCGCACTCACACAACTTTCCTTGCCGTTATGAAAATTGATCAACTGACGCTAGTGTTCCCGCGCATATCAAATCTACTATTCTAAGATCTGAGACAGCTGGTAACAGTACAATAGCGCAGCAGACACACGAAGTCTGCTATCTCTCCATAGTGAATGATTCAATAGAATCAACAGTTGCCAACAGTTTGCAATTGAATAATTTTATTTTCTCGCATTTCGAGCTTATTTTCAATTTTAGGTGAAAATGTTACTGGACATTAATTGTAGAGATTTTCATGCTCAATCTTTTCCACTTAATTCTTTTTATGGAAAAGACTAAGAAATTGTCAAAAAACCACTGATTTATTGATAATAAGAAAGACCGGTTTCGGTTATTACACCATTGTTAATCTCTGATAAACTCACTTTGACAATTTCTTAGTCTTTTTCATTCAATATGAATAAATACCACAATATCAACTTCTCAACTACACAAGAAGTGAGTTTTTTAACATTTGAAACAAGTGACATCAGGTACTTGTGGATGAGAATACTGCGTGAGGTCTACTGTTCACAGAACTACTAGTTGATTATTATTTTAATCAAGAATGAACAGTTGATATTACATCAATAAACCTGTGTAAGCAGGTATATCAGCAAATATATGTATCGAAGAATACTTCGAATATTCTTTTCAAAGAATGGACATTGATATGTCCAAAGCTCCGCCAATTTATATAGATGCATAACAATATTATCTATTTTATCTATAGTTATTACAAATTGTTTTTTCTTCTCATTATATACAGCTCAATAATTATTTTCTTAACTTATATTTTGTAAATTCATCCATAATTTTGCTGTATTGTAAGCTATTGTATATAAGTGTATGAGCCAGTATGTATTGTAATCCACATAAATAAAGTACTCAATCAATCAATCAATCAGCTACCTCCTATAGAAGGCGTTGACGAGACAGTCAGGATCGGCAACGTTGATCTCCTATATTTCTCTACTGCCATTATAACGTGGACCTGACTATATCAGCAGAGTTTAGACAGTAGAAGGGCAGAAAGCAAATGGCTGTCGGCTGCCAATAGAGTATAATCAGATGGACAGGACAACCCAATAGATAGTGACAGAACTGTCACAAATAGTTCGGCCGACAACTTACCAGTTAACAACTGAACTGAGGTCATTGAGAAAGAGAGAGAGCGCGACAGAGGGATAGAGTGACAGCGTGAATGCGAAAGAGAGTGACAGATAGAGAGTGAGAGTGTGTGTGAGAGTGAGAGAGAGAACGTGAGAAAGAGAAAGTTGTCGGGAGGGAGTATAGGAAAGAAAGAAACAGAGAGTGAGAAAGGAAGATACAGAGTGAGAGAGAAAGAAAAAAGAGAAGAATTTAATTGAATTGAATCGCTGCCTTCATCAGAAACCTAGGATGGCGAAGTTAGGGCGCAGCCGGCCCTCTCTTACACTTAACCCTCCATACAATTCCAAGTTACAACTAAAACAACAACATAAAACCATGAACTAAAGTAAAAGTAAACAATAACTTAGAAAAAAATTAACAAGAGAAAAATATAAATATAATAGAAAAAAGAGAGAAAACTTGAACTTCTTTCGAATTCAAGTTCGTAAAAGGGGTTTTGCAAAAGGAAGAAGAGAAAAGTGAATACAGTTGAGAATTTTCAGTCCAAATCCATAGATTATTCCAGTAGAAGTGAGGGAAGAAGGAAAATAGAAAAAAGGAAGAGAGAAAGAAGGGAGAAAGAGAGGAACACGCTCTCACACACACACACACACACACACACACACACACACACACACAAACTTGAATTACGAGTTAGGGAGCATTCCAGCCTAGTCCACCACCTCTGATCCACCGCAAGACAGCCGCGCCGAACAGGCGAAGTGAAGAAGTGAAAGAGACAGAGGGATTTATTGACTTATTATGGCTTTATTTATGCAGATTACAATATGTACTGACTTATAAAATTATATAATATGGAGGTTTACAATCATATCATTAAATTATCAATCATTATATCATATAAAACTTATATACAGAGTGGGTGAAAAGTCCGAGAACGGCTTAATATCTCATACACAAAGGTAATTTGATGGTGGGTGCGATTGCGGATCTAACTCAAATTGAAAAATCTACTTTACAATGACTTTAAAATCTGGTCCACCATCTTGGATCCGCCATATTGAATGCGATTTTATTTTTAAATAGGAAGGAGGTCATGTGATACATGATTTCGATCGGGAATTTCAAGAAAAAAATGAATGGTGAAAACCGCACATCGATATCTCAAACTGTTTAGAAGATATTCACATTATTAATCAATACCACTCATGTATTCCATTTCTGATTTGCATGGTACTGATGTGAATATCTTCTGAACGGTTTGCGATATCGATGTGCGGTTTTCAACATTCATTTTTCCTTGAAATGCCGTATCGAAATCATGTATCACATGACTACCTTACTATTTAAAAAGAAAAGTTGCATACTAAATGGCGGATCCAAGATGGCGGCCCAGATTTTTATTAAAATCATAGTAAAGTAGTATTTTCAATTCGAGTAACATCAATAATCTCACCCACCTTGGAATCACTCCTTTTTAAGAGATACTAAGCCGTTCTCAGACGTTTTTCTCTCTTTTCTGCTTTGCATAATGTGAATATTCCTGAAACGGTTTGAGAAATTGATATGCGGTTTCCACCATTCATTTTTTCTTGAAATTGCCGATCGAAATCATGTATCGCACGACCACCTTCCTATTTAAAAACATGAAGTTGCATTCAATATGGCGATCCAAGATGGCGGATCATATTTTTAAAGTCATTATGAAGTAGTTTTTTCAATTTGAGTAGGATCCCCAATCACACCCACCGTCAAATTATCTTTGTGTATGAGATATTAAGCCGTTCTCGGACTTTTCACCCACTCTGTATATTACAATAGTTTACAATACTGCAAAGTTCCACATGGATTCACATTATCTATCTATGTGAAAGCGAAATAGCACTCACTGACTGACTGACTGACTCATTCACTCACTCACTCGCAGAACTAAAAATCTACCGGACCAAAAACGTTCAAATTTGGTAGGTATGTTCAGTTGGCCCTTTAGAGGCGCACTAAAAAATCTTTTGGCAATATTTTAACTCTAAGGGTGGTTATGAAGGGTTTAAAGTTCGTCTTTTAGCATGTATATTCTTCTTATTCTCTTAATGATATAATTGAAAAAAGGCCATACCATATGTTAATATAGAACTATAATCTAGAGAGAGTACCTCTTCGAAACAGTTGTTAACTGGTAAGTAAGTTAATATTTCTTTCAGGTTGGCATTAAGTTGAGTTGACTTTGTTAGGTTGGCACCAAGTTGAAGATTGAAATGCATTTATCGCGGAAAAATTGATTGGGCACTGCTACTTCAATCAGAGCTATTCCTGGGAATATTATATTACTAGCCGTCAGGTTCGCTTCGCTCGCCATATCCGTTTAGCCAGACGTTTAGTCTGGACCCCCGACTGGATCGTCCTAACATATGATAAAAATGCTCAAATGAAAAATGCAGACGAGCGAAGCGAGCCTGCTGACCTATTCTTGGACGAACCAGTCGGGGGTCCAGGGGTTGGAGCCCCCTGGCTAGACTGAAATGGCGAGCGAAGCGAACCTGATGGCTAGTACTATTATAAAGGAAAGAACTGGCTTATACACGTAGGGGATAGGAAAGTTATGTTTGACGCATCATCACGTCTCACCTACTCAACTGATCAACATGAAATTTTGCATAATTATAGATTCCTTATCAGCCGAGGATGGTTATAGGTCTATTTTGAATTCTTCAAGTTTTCATTAAGTCGAGTTTTAAAAAAGACCCTTGCGTAGCACGGGTTCCCTGCTAGTATGAAAAATATCCTTCCAATGGATAAACGGCAATATAATATTTCAATATAGATATCATTAGTTATTATTTAACGAAAATCCTAAATAAATTATGTAAATCACCCCGAAGACTTCTGCTACTGCAGACATTGACAACAGGGTAAACAGCTAGATGGAAATTCGATGAGAACTACTATCCAAAAATTAGTTGCCAGCCCGGGAATCGAACCCGGTACCTCCCAATTGCTAGTCAGGAATGCTAACCCTTACACCAAACTGACAATCTCTGGATAACAGTGCTCATTTTATACGAAGCTAGATAGATATATCTATCTAGAATTTTATACAAGAGATAGATATCATTCTATCAATAATAGAGAGAGGTTAGATTAGATAAGAGTTCTTAATTCATGAAGGCCTATGTTACAATATTTACTTGTTTATACACTAATTCACATAAAATGACTGTTATGCTAATTATTCAACGAATTTTACAAAGTACAGTATGAAAAATTAATCAATGAGAATGAAGATTGAATGCAATTAGAATAACGATAATCGATCGAGCGAAGTGAGGTCTAAGATTCAAGTCGACGGTTTGGCATTTCTCTTAATGTTGAAATGTTTGAATGTTTATATGTTTTTATGTTGCGCATTTACGGCGAAAGGCGGTAAAAGGTTTTTTAAGAAAGTTGACAGGTATGTTCCTTTTTAAATTGCGCGTCGACGTATATACAAGGTTTTTGGAAATTTTGCATCCCAAGGATAATATAAAATGAAAAAGGAGCCTCCTTCATATGCCAATATTACCGTAAAAATCAGACTATAGAATTATTCATTATAAATCAGCTGTCTAGTGGACTATAATACTACCCGTCCAAAAACATCGAAAGTCTTGAAAATTGTATCTTTCCATTAACGTTGTAGAAAGTTGCAGCCAGACCTGATAACAGCGCTCACACTCACATTCCGGGACGACATGTCACGGTACGATATAGGACAGAAAGCTCTATGTTTGTTTAGGATTTTTTCCAGACATTTTAAATTGATAAATTATTTATTAATTTTTGAGAAAACATAGCCACAGGTCAATGTAAACTCATTGAGCGCGAAGTCTACTGTTCACAGAACTACTAGTATAATATTGTAATGTAACTACATGAATCGGAGGTGTTTTAACAAATAATTCTCGATTCTCTGGAAAGAATATATAAAATAATACATCCTTCCCATCAACACACGACCGGGAAAGAGGGTGAGGGTGATGCCCACATAAGCTCTTAGGCTTGTGCGTGGTGATGAGAGATGACGACTAATTTTTAGGTAATCGGGACCGACGGCTTATCGTCTCCTCCGAAATACAGAGTGGCCATATCTATGTGATTGTGCTGTGGTAAAAACGTTTGCCTCGGTCGAGATTCGAACTCGTGTCGAGAACTCGGAGAGAGAGATTAGATTAGATTAGATTTCTCTATTCATTTATCTCTTTTCTGTATAGGGCTACTTGTAATATAAATATAAATAAAAATGAAAATTTCAGTACCCTTTTTGAATTATTTTATCACGATAGAATATTTCAAGAAGGGTACTGAGATTTTTATTTTTATTTATATTCTCTATTTATGTATGTTACAATATTTACTGGCTTATACACAAACTTACATTAAATGACGATAATGCTAATTATTCAACGAATTTAGATAATTAATCAATGAGAAAAAATATTAAATGCAATAAGAATAACGATAATATAGATATATGTATGTCGTAATTAATTGTTCAAAAGTGATAATATAGAATTGTAATGTAGCTTCATAAATCGGCGGTGTTTCAACAAATATTGTCGATTCTTTGAGAAGGATATAAAATAATATCCTTCCCACCAACACACGGAATAGAGGGATTAGATTAGATTAGATTTCTTTATTTATGTATGTTAAAATATTTATTGGCTTACACAATAATAATTAGTAAATTATTCACATTATGACGATAATGCTAGTTATTCAAGGAATTTGACAAAGTATAATGATTAATCAATGAGGATGAATATAGAATGCAATAAGAATAACGATAATATAAAATTGTAATGTAACTTCATGAATCGGCGGTGTTTCAATATATAATTATCGATTCTTTAACGAGGATATAAAATAATATCTTTCCCATCAACACACGACAGAGAGTGAGAGAGAGAGGGAGATTAGATTAGATTGGATTTCTTTATTCATGTATGTTACAATATTTACTGGCTTATGCACTAATTTACATTAAATGACGATAATGCTAGTTATTCTACGAATTTCACAAAGTATAATTTTTAATCAATGAGGATAAATATAGAATGCAATTAGAATAACGATAATATAATAATGTGATGTAACTTCATAAATCGGCGGTGTTTAAACGAGAGAGAGTGAGAGGGAGCGAGAGAGAGTTAGAGATAGATAGATAGATGGATAGATAGATACATAGATAGATAGCCATATTTATTGATAATTGTTACTAGGCTGTTGCCTATGGTAACATTTACAAAGATTGGCAATAAAATTAAATCAAACTTAAGAAATAAATAATAATTATTTAACAGTTCTGCACTAGTATTGATCAATTACAAAAATCGAAGAAAATAATATAGTATATATAAAGCCATCAACATTATACTAGATCACATCAGCAATACTGGAGGAAAGAAAAATTGTTATTTGCATCCATGTAGAATGGAACTTATCACGAAAGTATTCGAAATATCAAACTTCATAATTATTTAATACAATAGAGAGTAGATGGAATAGGTAAGAAATAAACTATGAAGGTGGTCCTATTACAAAACATTATGATCAGATTTCTAATAAAAAAGAAAAGAAGTAATTATGAAACTGTGCATAAAATAGGAGCAATGAAATGAGAGCATGAATGCACCAAACCCTGCCAATCATAATGACCTTATGCTAAGGTATCATCATTTATCAATGATGACAGAAGCCTCGATTTAAACAAATAGAAGCTTGGTGAGAAAATCAACTCAGGGAGAGGAAGAAAGAGAGAGAGAAGATGTTGTGTGAGAGTGTGAGTGCTATGAAAAAACATTCAAGTGAACAGTGGAGATGAAAATAAATGAGAGAGAGGGTGGATGACCAAAATTATTCAAAGATGCTGCAATAGAGTGAGAGAAGAAGAGAGAGAGTGTGAGAGAGATCGTAGAGAGGAGAAACTTTTGCTGTCAGTCCCCTGTCCTATTCAATGCAGTCAGGCATTCTGATAAAAGGATTCTCCGTACCTTAAGAGGATTGGAGGCTATTTCACCCAATCAATAACACCATTAGATACAACAGTATCAGTTATCTGCTCCCTAATCAGGGATCACATTTCAGTATCGTTCAACCTTTGAGAGGTCGCGTCTTACATACAGGTTTGTTTCCGAGCTCCCTACCAATATTTATTCTTTATTGATTCATAAAGAGTGGGTGAAAAGTACGAGAACGGCTTAATATCTCATACACAGAGGTAATTTCATGATGTGTGTGATTGGGGATCCTACTCAAATTGAAAATACTACTTTACTATGACTTCAAAAGTCTGGTCCGCCATCTTGGATCCGCCATATTTAATGCAACTTTATTTTTTTGAATGAGAAGGTTGTCATGCAATACATGATTTCGATACGAAATTTCAGGAAAAAATGAATGGTAGAAACCGCACATCGATATCTCAAACCGTTCAGAAGATATTCTCATTATAATTCAATACGACTCATGTATTTTTACTTTCCTTGCCCTACTACCATAGGTAAGGAAAGTATTGCTTTCCAAAAAAAAACTAAGGTACCCCAATTTCAAGTTTTCTATACGTTTCAAGGTCCCCTGAGTCCGAAAAAGTGGTTTTGGGTATTGGTCTGTATGTATGTATATGTGAGTGTGTGTGTGTGTGTGTGTGTGTGTGTGTGTGTGTGTGTGTGTGTGTGTGTGTGTGTGTGTGTGTGTGTGTGTGTGTATGAGTGTATGTGTGTCTGTGTACACGATATCTCATCCCCCAATTAACGGAATGACTTGAAATTGGAACTTAAGGTCATTTCACTATAAGGATCCGACACGAACAATTTTGATCAAATGCAATTCAAGATGGCGGCTAAAATGGCGAGAATGTTGTCAAAAACAGGGTTTTTCGTGATTTTCTCGGAAACTGCTCCTACGATTTTGTTCAAATTCATACTTCTATTAACTGCCACAAGTCTCATATCTGTAAAAATTTCAGGAGCTTCGCCCCATCAATGCAGATAGATTCCCAATTA